>NW_015505588.1:737596-790410 GCF_001515645.1 Sinocyclocheilus grahami | reverse complement strand
GTGTGTGTTCACTGCTGTGTGTGTGCACTTTGGATGGGTAAATGCAGAGCACTAATTCCGAGTATGGGTCACCATACTTGGCCACATGTCACGTCACTTTCACCCCTATAATGAAGGTTTTTTGACAGTACATTGAAGCTTTGAAAATAACTATAAATAAACTATCAATCGCTGCATTTTTCCCCTGAAAGATGCAGTGTTAACCATAACATTTTATTTTAAGATTTAACATTTGTAGATGGTCTAAAGCAAAAGAGTTGTAAAAATTCTGAAAATCTTTTAGCTTATGATTTGTTTAAAAAATAAAACATATTACACATTAATGAATAAATCATTATATACTAAATTATTTAATTTACAAGTGTCATGTTTGTGATTTTTTTTAATGTAGGCTATAGCTTCTGACCTTTAAATCCAAACTTACCCATTATTTTATGACATCAATTACGGCTTTATTTAATAAGAAGCACAGTCTAAATGTTATTTGTGTAGGCTATTTTACTTTTAATTTAATTCAAAGTAGGCCAACAGCGCTCCCTACAGATTAAAACTCCTTACCGAACGGGCGTTAGGACCTGGGGGAGGCTGCCGCTGCTGCCACCACTGCACCTGCTATTACTGTTTACTCTATCACACACCAAAGGCTTTTCTGCATGCATTCTCAGTTTAAATGCAGCGATCCAAAAGAGTGAATCTAATCATCATTCAGACAAAACTTTGCTTCAAGAATGAGCCACACTGCTGATGTGATCTAATCGCTAGCACACCCTGAGCACATGTGAGTTAATGTATTCCTCTTATCGGCAAGACATATCGGCAGTTTTTCATATCGGGCCGATGTCGATATTTACATTTAAAGCCATTATCAGCCAATTCCGATATCAGTCCGATAATATTGTGCATCCCTAGTTATTGTTGTTGTTTTTTTGGGGGCTAAATCACGTTTTAGATAGGAGACACGTACTGGAGACGCGAACCGTTTCAAACGATTCAGTTCGATTCTGGTTCAACTGGTTCACTAAGAAGATCCGGTTAAATAGAACGATTTGTTCGCAATCTGGACATCACTAGACGAGACAAAACCAATAATACCCATTACAAACGAGGCATTTGTTGCATCCAGTGGGGACATAATTACTGATTATAATGACTTATACTGTTTTTTTACGCGTTACATTGCGTATCGCGCTGCGTAAACATGAAACCATGTCTGCATTTGTGATCGGAGAAACAACATACAACAAGCTTACTCTACACTGCTCATCCTCGCGTTTGAATCATCATTGGCAAATTATTTAAATATAAAAAACGTACTTACAGGCTGTGAGTCAGAAGCACCAGAGCAGTGCTTGCAAAGTTTGTCCTTGCAAAGTTGGAACTGCCCAACTTTATAGAAACAGCCTTTGTGCCACAGACACATTAGGCTACTGGTTCAGGAAACAGTCCTCATCCATCCTCCATAAAATGCACAGCACACATCTGAATATTTGGGTTGAACTGTTCTGGAACAGTGTTGTAAATACAACTTAACCACTGATTTCTAGTCGTGTCCTCTTTTGGAAGGCCAAACAAAGCAGTTTTGCTTTCACAACGAAACACACAGCGACTCCACAACATGGCAACAGCGAGAATAAAAGTTATGCCTTCTTTCTTTGCGTGAACATTTGGGCGGCGTTATGCAAATCTTCCCACACAGTGATGCAGACATATGGGGGCGTGTTAGAACGAGCCGTTTTAGGAGGGCGTGGTTGACTCTTAACTTTTATAAAGAATATCTCTTTGGTTTTGAGACTTTAGTCTTTGCAACTTTACAGATCTTCTTTATGCACCAAGAGCTTGTAACACTCCAAAGAAAAAGGAAAAATTGAAATCGCATCATATGACCCCTTTAAATCTGAAAGTGCACCATGTATAAAGTTAGTCTCTCAAAAAAAAGAGTCGACTCTGAAACTTTGAAACGAGTCATTTTTAAAACTAATCCCAAGCCGTTTCATGTTGACATCAGCATGAAACATTAACATATTGCCCACCCACTTGTTGGTATTTTCGTGTTGGTCTGAATGAAAATGCTAATTAATTCTTTGCCACTAGGTGCCGCTTTTAGAGGAGTAAAAATAGCTGTTTCCCCAGTAACGCTGTATACAAAGCAGCACTGGGCTCACAAATGCTGCTTTATCAGGCATTACAGGCATGATGTGGACCAATCCCCGCAGATTAGCATCACACAAAGGATGGGTTTGGAAAAATGAATCGTTGAGCGAATCGTTTGGGAGTCGTTGAGCAAGTAACGTAAAAGTAAATGCATATTATAAGACAATGAAAGTGTTTTTTGACCTTGCATGCATGTCAACCTGTTGTTGGGGACTCCCAAAATCAAAATATGAAACTTTCATTACCCATAATAGGGTTAAACAAAATAATTTCCATCTAAATTGCAAATATTCTTTGCCTTCCTTCCTATATTTAACAAGTCACAGACAAGGCTTACAGAGAATACATACACAGGAAATTCACAATCCCCGGCCATCTAGTCAATGACTGGTTAAACACAGAGTGAAATCTCTGTTGGGTATTCTATGTAGTCTCTCTGAATAATTCATGCTATTTTGAAAACAATAACAACCAGCATCTAGCTATTATGCATGTCAATTTGTTGTAAACGTCTGTGGTTTTCATCTAAATCTCAATTGCAAATCAGGCCGAAAACGAGAACTCTATCTGACCCTTCTGTGAACTTTCAAAAACTTGAGCTAAAATTAAACTAGTGATTTATTCAAACACAGTTCCCTGCTACATTTGAATTGTAATATGACTTAAGGTCAATCCAGGAATAAACCTGTAATTGTTTTTCCAGGAACTCAAATGTCAATAACATTTTAATATAAGTTTAGAATGACCACCTCACACCTACAATTTTCAGTGTATAATGTAACAATGTAATCATACAACTCTTTCTACACTATTTATTTATATAGCTCAACCACAATCCGAATATCTCTTTGGTTTTGAGACTTTAGTCTTTGCAACTTTACAGATCTTCTTTATGCACCAAGAGCTTGTAACACTCCAAAGAAAAAGGAAAAATTGAAATCGCATCATATGACCCCTTTAAATCTGAAAGTGCACCATGTATAAAGTTAGTCTCTCAAAAAAAAGAGTCGACTCTGAAACTTTGAAACGAGTCATTTTTAAAACTAATCCCAAGCCGTTTCATGTTGACATCAGCATGAAACATTAACATATTGCCCACCCACTTGTTGGTATTTTCGTGTTGGTCTGAATGAAAATGCTAATTAATTCTTTGCCACTAGGTGCCGCTTTTAGAGGAGTAAAAATAGCTGTAAATAGCGTAATCCCCAGTAACGCTGTATACAAAGCTCACAAATGCTGCTTTATCAGGCATTACAGGCATGATGTGGACCAATCCCCGCAGATTAGCATCACACAAAGGATGGGTTTGGAAAAATGAATCGTTGAGCGAATCGTTTGGGAGTCGTTGAGCAAGTAAGGTAAAAGTAAATGCATATTATAAGACAATGAAAGTGTTTTTTGACCTTGCATGCATGTCAACCTGTTGTTGGGGACTCCCAAAATCAAAATATGAAACTTTCATTACCCATAATAGGGTTAAACAAAATAATTTCCATCTAAATTGCAAATATTCTTTGCCTTCCTTCCTATATTTAACAAGTCACAGACAAGGCTTACAGAGAATACATACACAGGAAATTCACAATCCCCGGCCATCTAGTCAATGACTGGTTAAACACAGAGTGAAATCTCTGTTGGGTATTCTATGTAGTCTCTCTGAATAATTCATGCTATTTTGAAAACAATAACAACCAAGAAACAGCATCCATTATGCATGTCAATTTGTTGTAAACGTCTGTGGTTTTCATCTAAATCTCAATTGCAAATCAGGCCGAAAACAAGAACTCTATCTGACCCTTCTGTGAACTTTCAAAAACTTGAGCTAAAATTAAACTAGTGATTTATTCAAACACAGTTCCCTGCTACATTTGAATTGTAATATGACTTAAGGTCAATCCAGGAATAAACCTGTAATTGTTTTTCCAGGAACTCAAATGTCAATAACATTTTAATATAAGTTTAGAATGACCACCTCACACCTACAATTTTCAGTGTATAATGTAACAATGTAATCATACAACTCTTTCTACACTATTTATTTATATAGCTCAACCACAATCCATTTCTTCGCCTCTATCTACAGGACAATGCCATAGCCCACATGCCACGAGGCTCCCTGGATGGCATGCGAAGGCTACAGAAACTGGATCTATCAGGTAACAACTTGACGACTCTCCCGAGAGGTTTATTCAAGGACCTGGACAGCCTTTCACAATTACTTGTTCGAGGAAATCCTTGGTACTGTGGCTGTAACCTCCGCTGGCTTCATGACTGGTTGCATGAGCGAGGTTCATCAGTGACTGTGAGAGGTTTAACTTGCCATGGACCAGAGAGAGTAAGAGGCATGACACTAAGGGACCTTACAAGTCAGTTGGAAGACTGTGAGGTCAGCGTAGATTCTGCAGGAGGAATGGTTGGAAACGATGGCGCAAAGAAGGAGAAAAGTTATTTTTCGACACAAGCACCAGCTACAACAACCCCTCCACTTCCGCAGGGTTCTCTCTTTACCCTCAGATCCAGACGACCAGGCCACAAGTATTCAGATATTAGCCAGGACAGCCTTGGAGGTGGAAATAGGGTAACAGGAAAATCATTACTAATCAGTGTAAAACCTCTCACACCAGAGACAGTTCACATTACCTGGCAGGCTTCACAGCCAGTCCCCTCCTTCAGACTTTCCTGGTTGCGACTAGGCAACAGTCCTGCAATGGGGTCAATCACAGAAACACTTGTGCCAGGGGATCGCCGTGAGTATTTACTTACGCAACTACAGCCCCAGTCAAGTTACATCATCTGCTTGGTGCCTCTCTCTGGAAATGATGGTAAAAGAACCTCTTTTACAGCAAGTGGGGGTTTAAACTTTAACACAAACTCAGAGCATGAGCACCCCGCTTGTGCCAAAACAGAGACTGATCCCTTCGAGCAGCCTATTTCAGACCAGGACATTGATCGAGGAACTGACCAACTGTCAGCCCTACCACTTGCTGGAATTATCGGAGGTGCAACAGCATTGGTGTCTTTGTTCTTAATTTTTGGCATCTTCTGCTGGTACGGACACCGTGCGGGGTACCTTGCGCGAGGTGACCATTCTGTATATGGTAGAGATGTTGTTGGCTCACAAGGTGCCAGCAAACACTACGATGACTATGTTGAGTCTGGAACCATAAAAGACACGTCCATCTTAGAAATCAGAGCTCATGGGTTTCAAATGACACCAATGTCTACCCAACAGCCTTTGCAGCCCAAAGCAAAAGTTGAGGATATGACATACATTCATACTATCTTTCCCTCTAATAATGCAACTCTATATAGGAGCACCCTGAACCACACAGGAAATCCAGGCTATGGAACAAATCGAGGGTACAGAGAAGGAGGAATACCAGACATAGATTACTCATACACGTGATAGTCTTTTTTATAACCCCCTTCCTATTCTGTTCCTGTTATCAGGTAAAACAGTTGGGTAAGGGTTCTTTTCCCTAGGTTCTAAAGTAGGGGTGTGCCGATTCTAAGGGGACCATTTTCCCCCATCTATCGTACAGAAAATCTTATTATTGGATAGAAGATTTCGAGTAGATTTTTTTAAATCAAAATATTTATACTTAAAATAGTATCGTTTTCTCACTATTGGAGCACTGGTGTAACATGAAGATGTTTAAAACCAAAATCAGGATTCCGAGTGAACTGAATTGAATTGAGTAATTTAGTGATGTTACAAGAATGAATATGACTTACTATTCAAAACCAGGTGTTAAAAATGCTATATGGACTGTACTGAAAACACTCTACATAAATGATGCAAAACAATAACATGGTTACATAAAAATATTCAGAAAGAACACCTCGTGACATGTGGATAAATCAGGATTTCATTCGGCACACCCCTATTCCAAAGTACCCTTTGTGCCTCCTTTAGTCTGTTTTCAAAACATTGTTCTTTATGGGCAAAAAACATGCTCAAAATACCTATAATAGTCAGAAAGTGCCAGGGATACCACTCTTGGTGTTGATGTTATCCAATATTCAGATGATCATTTAAGCTGTTTTTGCATCTTAGTAACAATGATTATCAGTGTCCTAAAACTAGCTCATTTGAAGGGTTAGCATGATGATGATGATGATGATGATGATGAGATCTGAGACCAGGTTCATATAGTTATAATTTTACTACCTGGACTTTACTGTGTATATGTGCACTGGGGGAAACTGATGCCTTTCCATTCTGGGGCATACTGACGACAACAACAAAAAAGAAATCTTTTTGAGGGGCTGTTATTCAAATTCTAATTCTCAGTTCTCTCTCCCTCCTTTTATGGGCTTTTCCTTTATTCTCTCTATTTCTTTTGCATGCAGCACGAGGACTTTGTTCCCAACCCAGAGAGCTGACAGTGGTGATAATGGTTTTGACAATGAAAGACCTCAAATTGCTACTGGGTTTCTTTTCTTTTAATGAGAGTGAGAAAAGTGGGGTAGAAGGAGACAAAAGGAAAGAGATCAAGGCACAGAAAAAGGTTTCATGTTCACAAAGAAAATTTGTCTGAAAAAGACACTGAAAAAGTGGATATCTTATGAAAAACAAAACAAAAAAATTTTTCATTCACTACATGAAGGTTTCAAGAACAGTCAAACAAAATATATGAAGCTCAGTAGTTTTACCTGCTCAACAACGGACAAATGCATTTCAATTATGATGAAAGGAATGACTTTAAGAAATCTGACGTCATTTAAACTAAACAGAAAGAGGCATTTAAAGACAATCATGAAAGGGGGCAACCCTAATTGATGAATGAACCCAAACTGACAGGCTGACATAGATAATGCAGTCAATTTAGCATGTAAAAAAGCAAACTGAAGGGCAGGGCTTGTTGATACAGAACATACCAGAAAATATCATGGACATGAAATCTAGCAGATGACTAGAAAAAATTACAAATGATCAGACAACTTTAACATGTCGGCTCATTACAATCTATGTGTGTGAAACGGTGTGTATCTATACCCCTGAGGTGCAGGAAAAACAGAAATCAGGGATTAATAAAATATGTAACACTGTGAACCTCTGCATCTTGTGTGTGGGCTAAGAAGTAAAAGAGAGAACAAAGGTCTTTAATTGATTAAAGACAATCCACTTTTTTTCCACAGTCTGACTTTGTGTGACTTAAACGCAGCATTAGCCGAGAGAATAGAAAGGTAGGAACACTAAAAGGATATCTGTACCTGATCTGCAATTTTCCAGCCTTTTTCTGATGCATTTTAAAAGTGAACTATTCAAAAAGTAGTCCATGTAAATCACTTCTTTCTCTCGTTATAGATATGGATATACATCATGATGAATAGTAAATAAAGCTTGTTATCTTTTTCGTTGATATATGTATCATTAACACCTATAATCAAAGGAAACATTTTCCCTGTGCTTCAAAATAGTATCAAATTCACACATCATGTATTAGACAAAATCCCCTTGTCAGTTCTTAAGGCCCTGCTAAATCTCCATGGTGGCATTGATAGGCATATATGGCACACATTCATCCGCTGGAAGAGTGAATAAGGAAAAGAGTAGCCAATTTGATAGTGTCTATTTAAGAGCAAACATGCCTCTAATCTGGAGAGTGTGGTAATGCCTGTGTAAGCAATCTAGAGATAAATATAATGAGAGGGAGGAAGCACAGAATACAGTATCCAAGAAAGAATGGCCTTTAAACACATCTCTTCAACAGCTTAATGTGTACGTAAAAGCACATGATGTCCTCAGCACGGTTTCTCTGACAACATACAGTTCAATTAGTTATTCACACCTGTTCCCCAACCCATTTCTCAAATTAATGTAATTCTAGATGATTGGAAAACAGCACCTTCTTTTATAGCGATTTACAATTCAAAGCAACATCAAATTATTGAGTCTTATTAAGCATGAAGACAGTTGCAGACACTGACATATGGAAAAAGGCACATTAACAGTATCCGTAACGATCCGCCAAAGAATACCTGAAAGCAGCTTTTGCCACTAAAATTACCAGCTAAAAGGCCAACTTCACAATACCCAACAATTAACTTGAGGGTTTGACAAGTCCCAATTACTGGTAAATCAAATCCCGAGAAGCTACACCAAGGGGCTTCACAGCACCTCTCACATTGTAGCGAAACCAAACTAAGAATTACAATTACACCAAGCAATTGCACCTTTCCAAACAGCAGCAGCAACTCTCAGAAGTCGTCCCTGATGAACCGCATACCTCTTTTCCCTGCATTTACCACATCGGGTCAATTAGACTATTGACATCTGAAACGCCATGGTCTCTGCCTTGACAGCTGGCAGATCTAAAGTTTAAAGGCCGAATGTCTCCCGTCTGTGCCTTGATTTGATCCTTGTTGCGATTTGGAGTCTGTTGTAACAAGAGGTTTACAGTTTATTTGAAATAACAATAGTGAAATTGAAACTCAACTGTATGACAGTGAAAGCAGACGGGACTATACCAATATGTAGGGGTCCGTGAATTCATTCGTTATTTGGAATCTTCTGGATAAACATCATTCATCCTTTACTGACATCTAGCGGCACGATGCTGTAAGCGCAGTCTTTTAGTCAAGCTGTCCTGTTACTAATAGCCTGATTTTGGGTTGACTAGTACAATTGACATTAAGTTTTGTCAACGTCCTGATTTTGGATTACACTTGATATGAATTTAGGCGCTGTAACTGACTATTTTTAGTTTCTTAATCATTTGTATTGGTAATAGTAGCAATATCATTCCATTCCTACTGTGTTATTCCTATGTATGTCTGCACTATCATGTATGTTTGCACTATGTCCATACTTTCTTCTGCACTTAAAGCTCCTGTGTCAAGTCAAATTCCTGTGTGTGTAAACATACTTGGTAATAAAACTCTTTCTGATTCTGATTCTGATATAATGTGACACTTAAGATTGGAGTTATGGCTGCTAAAAATTCAGCTATGCCATCACAGGAATAAATTAAATTTTAAAATATATTATAATAGAAAGCAATGCCTTTAAATGGTAGATTTTTCATAAATGCATGCTTGGGGAAAATAAGAGACTACTTTCAAACTTTTGTCTGGCAGTGTATAATGTTTATCCATTTATTTATTCATTTCTAAAACAAATACAAGCCAGAAAATTTGCATAATAATTGTGAGCTCTGCTGTCTCGAAGAGGTAAAGTTTTTTTTTGTACAAATATTGCATTTACTCTCAATTAATATAAAACCGATTTAGATGAATATGAAATTGAAATAGGATTTTTGTGTATCCCATATACCCGTTTCAGTATCTTTTCTTTTCTCAATGTTGGCTAAATAAAGACTCTACAGAAGCCTCTTTTATATTGTTTCAACGGATCAAAATCAATAATTTGATTATAGCACCATCTTACACTGTGAAAAACAACAATAATACACTCTGCGGTCTAGGCTGTACTTTCATGCCCATATAACATGAGTTTTTGTTGTATTGTGTAAGAGTGCATTTAGTGTGAAAACAACACAGTCATACACAGTTCCGTTACACGGAAGCCAAGAAAAGAGGAACACCCTTTTCTGTCAGCTCTGACACCCTTAAAAACCTCAACTGATTTTACACAGCAGAGGGGTCTTGTCTATATGAGTGTGTGTTTGTGTGAGTATCTCATAAAGACACCTACCAGCATTTAATTGACTGCACAAGAGAGAGAGACTATCATCGGCAAATCCAGAGCCAAACAGACAAGGTAACAAAATTATAATTATTTTAAATAAAATTTTGAGCTATTATAACAGTGAGTAGTTTAAAACAAAGACAGTGAGATAGTTCTGTAGTCACTTTATTTAAGATCACTAATAAATCATTTAGAATAAAAATGTACAATATAATACAATATTAAGGTGGTTAAATTACATCTAAAGCATTTTACTTGTATAAACTATATTATCTAAATGTGTTTACCATTGCCCTATTTTGCATTGTTGTGTCTACATGAATTTATTTTATTGTGGAGTTTAAATGACATGAAGCTGAGTCGTTAAATAATATTTTACAGTTTGGGTCTATTTCAGTTTTCAGTTTCAGTTAACTATTTTCAGAAATATCGCACACACACACACCCACACGACCAATATATATATATATATATACACACAATTACATGCATTGGTGGATTAGACACTTGACCAAAAGAGGAAATGTGTATAAATGGGAAGTATCAGCCTCAGAAAACTTAACTAGGAGCAAACGGCATGATCACACTGACTCACAGGGTAGATGAAGCATGATCTGGTGATGTGTCACCACCATTACCATGAGTATGATCATGCTAAGCATGTGATATACAGCTACTCATCATGCGTTTTAAAGTTTGGTCCATGCTCAAAACTTTGATGCTTTTAAATAGAATAATGGACCAGTGTACAGAACAGCTTATGTCTGATCAAACCTCACTGTTTCCACATTTTTGGTATCTCTTGGCAGCAGTATGGCAGCGTGGGACCTTACAGTCACAGTGGAGGATCTTGGTCCTGATGCCCCACCCCATCAAATCAGCGTGACCTCTGATCTGCACATTGGCGGAGTTATTCTCAAATTAGTTGAGCAGACCAGTGAGTTATGCTCTAGATGCTTCAAATATAGGCTATTATATTATATAGGCTATTATATTTGCTTTTTTGTGCACATACTATAACAGCAACATGACACACATTCGATTTACACGTACCACCATTAAAAAGTTTATGATCAGAAAGATTTTTTTAAAATAAATTAATATTTTTATTGAGCAAGGAAGCATTAAATTGGTTGAACGTGACAGTAAAGTGACTTTTACATTCTTAGTATAGATTTCAATTTCAAATAAATGCTGTTCTTTGGAACTTTATATTCATTAAAGAATCATGAACACAATATATATCATGATTTCAACAAAAATATTAACTGTTTTCAACATTAACAATCAAAAGACATGTTTTTTAAACACCAGATCAGCATGTCAGAACGATTTTTGAAGGATCATGTGACACTGAAGACTAGAGTAATGACAGCTGAAAATTTCATTTTAAAATATTTTAGAAAACCGGTTAAAAAATTTTATCTAATAAATGCAGCTTTGGTAAGCATGAGTGACTTCTTTCAAAAACTTTACCTACCCCAAATTATACCCCATATTATCAACAGGACAACAAATTATCCCATATTAATAAAAACTGTGTTTAGAATTAAGTATGGTTCCTAAATCTTTATTTACCATGTGAGATATTCTTGTGTCTTATTCTAGATCTGAAGAAGGACTGGTCCGATCATTCCCTGTGGTGGGAGCAGAAGCAGCAGTGGCTGCTGCGGACCGGCTGGACACTGGACAAATGTGGGGTCCATGCAGATGCTCGCCTTGTCTTCACCCCACAGCACAAGCCTCTGCGACTGGGCTTGCCGAATGGGGCTACGCTGAAAATGCGAGCTTGTTTCTCCAGTCCTGTATTTCGCACAGTCATGGGCATCTGCAGGGTTCTCAGTAAGTGAAGGATCAAGCTTGGATCCAACACCCCCTCTATAAGCAATCTGTTACTAAGTTTCAGCTTACCATTTCCAAAAACGAATCTATCTTGCTTTCAGATTTACGTCACCCAGAGGAGCTCTCCTTGCTCCGTCCTGTTGAGGAGAAAAAGAAAAAGAAAGACAAAGATTCCTCAGAAGAGTTGTATGATCTTACAGATGTTCCTCTAACCGCAGGTGCACAAAATAACACATTAAAGAAGCTTTTAATGCACTATTGTTCAAAAGTTTGGAGTCAGCAAGACTTTTTAATGCTTTTGTATACTTTTTATTTTTATTGAAAATACAATAAAAACAGTAATATTGTGAAATATTATTACAATTTAAAATAACACTTTTAATACATTTTAAAATGAAGTTTATATATGATCCTATGATATGCAAGGCTGAATTTTCAGCAGTCATTACTCCAGTCTTCAATCCTTCAGAAATCATTCTAATATGCTGAATTGGTGCTCAAGAAACATTTATCATGATCAATGTTATTGTTTTATCTGGATGTAGGCTCTGTTCAAGCTCTGTACAATGGCATGCCGGCTCATTTTGCTGACTCTCCGAAGACTGAGGCTGTGTATAAAATGCTGTCTGTCAGCTTGCCCTCACCTGCTCCTGAAGCCATCGCTAAACTCTACCGGCCAGCCAGTGTGGTGGACAAAACGCATATTCACACCAGGTACAGCAGAGAAACAAACAAAGATAATTCACATTTCATCCTTAAAGGGTTAGTTCACCCAAAAATGAGAATTCTGTCATTAATTACTCACCCTCATATCGTTTCAAACCCGTAAGACCTTTGTTCATCTTCGGAACACAAATTAAGATATTTTTGATGGAATCTGAGAGCTGTCTGACCTTCCTATAGACAACAATACAACTGAAATGTTCCCAAGTCCAGAAACATAGCAAGGAGATCTGTAAAATAATCCATGTGACATCAGTGACAATCCGCAATTATACGAAGCTATGAGAATACTTTTTGTGTGCAACAGAAAAAAAAAACTACTTTATTCAACAAATCGTCTCCTCCGCATCACCCTGGTGCCATTTTGGAGAATATCCGCTGGACGTACACATACGTCACACGGATATGCTGTTTTCGTTCAGATCAAATCACAACAACATAGGAACATTTCAGTTGTATTGTTGTCTATAGGGAGGGCCAGACAGCTCTCAGATTCCATCAAAAATATCTTAATTTGTGTTACGAAGATAAACGAAGGTCTTACCGGTTTGAAACAACATGAGGGTGAGTAATTAATGACAGAATTTTCATTTTTGGGTGAACTAACCCTTTAATATAAATGTTCTTCTGTTCCCTGGAGGTGGCTGGATTCATCTCGTTCACTAATGCAGCAGGGAATACAAGAGAATGACAAACTATGGCTTTGTTTCAAATACTACACTTACCATGATATGGATCCCAAGGTAGCAGTGTTTGGTTAAGGTGTGTGTCTACATTTTTTCCAAGAGTCAAGAAATTAAAATTCTCTCATTGTTGTAGTATGATGCAGTGCGTTTGACGCAGTTGTATGAACAAGCTCGCTGGGCTATTCTCTTGGAGGACATAGACTGCACAGAAGAGGAAATGATGCTGTTTGGAGCCCTGCAGGTACAACAGATAAAACCTAACAAATAATACTGCCGTCGCAACTATAAAACAGATTTGTTAAACTGATGTTAGCATAAAAGGAATAAACACAAAAAGCAGTAGCATTATAAAATCTTCCTCTTTTTCTCACTCTCTTATTTAGTACCACATAGGAAAAGAGTCCTTGTCTCAGGACATGGTCTCTTCCTGTCAAGGGATGGATGACTTGGAGTCTGCCCTGAAATCCCTGGAGGTCAAGATGGTGGGAGATGGCAACAGCACAGACATGCTAGTGAGAGACACTTACAATAGATCATCTGTCCTAATAGAATAGCAGAAAATGAGACATGGAGATTGAACTGCACAGATGCAGAGACAAATTCAGAGGTACTAAATCTGCTATCAGAAGTACAATCAGTAAAAATCGGATTTACTTTTACAGGACAACATGACTGCCCCTGAGCTCAATGACCATTTGAAAATATTTCGGTAAGGTCCTTTTCTTTGGCCAAATCCTACTTTCACAAACAATTACAAAGAAACCACAAGTGACACATTGGATTAAGTGTGAATTTTTTAAGCCAAAAATTTAAATAGTATCTTTTTGTAAAATATACTTCAAATTGTTTTGTTTTATTAACAACTTCAGAAAGAAATACAGTGCATAATAATTTGATATTTGATCATTTTCCACCCTGCAGGCCTAAGAGACTAACTCTCAAGGGTTACAAGCAATACTGGTGCAAATTTCAGGACACATCGATCTCGTATTATAAAAGTAAAGAGGACCGCTATGGAGAGCCCATTCAACAATTGAACCTGAAAGGTCTTTTTTTTTTTTTTTTTTTTTTACCTACACACAATATTGCAACAGATGAAAGTTATTGACAAAAATGAAGTTGAATAAGTAAAATTGGAATAATAAAATCCAATTGATACAGTAGATAAATCCCCTGGCCTTGTGAAGTCTTATGAAAAAAAGAAGATTTAGCTTAAGGTCAGGGCATTATACATGCTTTACCATAATGAGTCATTTTTGCATGCAGTTTCCCACACTGTGCTTGTACAACATGTGAATATGTTTTTACACCTCAGTCAAGGCTAAAACCAAAGTAGACACACTCATCAGTGTAATGAGGCCATGTTATCTGAAACACATCTGCTTCTCTTTAGGCTGTGAGGTTGCCCCTGATGTCAATGTAGCAGGCCAGAAATTCTGTATCAAACTCCTCATTCCTGCACCAGAAGGCATGAATGAAATCTACTTGCGATGTGAAAATGTACGTAACTGTCGATAACATTCATTTGTAAATGAAAACTCTGATAAGAAGTGGTCTTATTAAATAACAACTATTTTAAAAAGGGGTCATATGATGTTGCTAAAAAGAACATTATTTTGTGTATTTGGTGTAATGAAATGTGTTTATGCAGTTTAAGGTTCAAAAAACACATTATTTTCCACATACTGTACATTATTGTTTCTCCTCTATGCCCCGCCTTTCTGAAACGCGTCGATTTTTACAAAGCTCATCGGTCTGAAAAAGCGAGGTGTGCTCTGATTGGCCAGCTATCCGGTGCGTTGTGATTGGCCGAATACCTCAAGCGTGTGACGGAAATGTTACGCCCCTCACCACATTGTGATGCCGTGTCCCGGCCGGAGCCACGAGACAAAAATATTAAAACCCATTAGAAACGAGGCATTTGTTGCATCCAGTGGGGGCATAATTACGGATTATAATGACTTATACTGTCTTTTTATCCGTTGCTTTGCGTCTCGCTGCGTAAACATAAAACAATGTCTGCATTTGTGATTGGAGAAATGACAAACAACAACCAAGAGATTGTAACACTCCAAAGAGAAAGGACAATTTTAAATAGCATCATATGACCCCTTTAAAAAAATTCAGTACAATTCAAAGGTTTGGGGTCAGTCCGTTAATTCAGTTTCTTATGCTCACCAAGGCTGCACTTTTGTGATAAAAAATACAGTAAAAACTGTAATATTGTGAAATGTTATTACAATTTAAAATAATGATTTTATATTTTAATATATTTTAAAATATAATATATTACTGAAATGGCAAATCTGAATTTTGAGCAGCTATTCAGTGTCACATGATCCTTCAGAAATAATTCTAATATGCTGATTTGCTGCTCAAGACAGATCTTTTATTGTGATGCTTAATATTTTTGTGGAAACCATGATACATTTTTTTGTATTCCTTCATAAATAGTCCAAAAGAACAGCATTTATTTGATATAGACAACTTTCTGACCCAAAACTTTTGAATGGTTGTGTACTTGCAGAGATTAAAACGAATTGTATTTAATAAATAAATAAATTTTGTTCTAACCTACCCCACTGAATCAGGAGAAGCAGTATTCTCAGTGGATGGCCGCCTGTAAGCTGGCATCCAAAGGCCTGACGTTATTGGACAGCTCGTATCAAAGTGAAGTAAAGAACATCCAGACGTTCCTTTCAATGCAGCGTTCCAGCTCTGCAGCTCCCACGGCACAAACTGATGACAGCATCAACACACACAGCCTCGTCTCACCGAGATACCAGAAGAAATACAAGCCCAAACAGGTAGAGTGACCATGAAACTTGCCTGTCAGTTCATGTTTCATGTACAATGTATTGCAGTGTTTGTTTCACTTAATCTCTTCAGTGTTTGTGTAGACTTCACCTCTTCTTGTTCTTTTCAGTTAACCCCTCGTATCCTGGAGGCCTATCAGAATGTCGCCCAGCTCTCTTTGACGTCTGCCATCTTGAAGTTCCTGCAGATCTGGCAAGCTCTGCCTGATTTTGGAATTTCCTACTTCATGGTCAGGTGAATAGACTAACTTCAGAAGCACAAAAACATGGTCAGCTCATGATGTAGGCCTACCTTTTAAACAAGCTTGTATGAATATGCTGTGGTATGTGGCAATATAAAAGATTTATTTTATAATAGTCATCTAAGGTAATCCAGCTTCACAATACAATCGTTTCTCAGGTTTAAGGGCAGTCGTAAGGACGAAGTTCTGGGCATCGCTAACAACCGTCTGATCCGTATAGACCTGGGAGTCGGAGATGTGGTGAAGACGTGGCGTTATAATAATATGAGACAGTGGAATGTTAATTGGGACATACGACAGGTAGGTTTCAATAAAAGTATGATCAAATTATAATAATTGTGATACATTTAATGTAAATGAAGGAGACTTTATTTTTGCCTTACGAAATATGTCCCTGACTTACTGTTTATCTTATATAATACACATAGAATGTCTCTATTCTAGGTGGCGATTGAATTCGACGGAAACATTAACATAGCATTCAGCTGTGTGAACGCAGACTGTAAGGTTGTGCATGAGTACATTGGAGGATACATCTTCATGTCGACTCGTGCACGACAGCAAAGCGACACACTGAATGAGGAGCTCTTCCACAAACTCACCGGCGGCCACGAGGCACTCTGAGCACAAAACAGCAACTTACAGAGAAAAAAAACATTACTGAAGCTACAAATGGAGGAAACTGATAAGAATTCAGTGTTAGCACTGCACCGCAACTGTCCCTTTCTTTTCTTTGTTTCCAACGAGTCATCATTTAGTGTTCAATATACAAGCATTTGAATTGAAACATGGATGTTTTCCACAACATGTTACATGCATCTAATCATCACACTTAATATAATAAGTGCCTAACATGAAAATATGACAAAACGAATGATTTCCAATATTTAAAAAATATCTTACTGTAATGAATTTCTTTTCTTCATAAAACACTTGTTATTATTTAACAGGGTGTCTGAATTTCTGCCATCTCATACGAGTAACAGCTCAGGAAACCACTGTCTATCATTGTCTGGCCAGACAATGATATTAGCCCCTAGTCTACAGCTCACAATTTCCTATCTCAGTCCAACAGAATTTCAGTTACTTGTTCCAGGGTTATTTTTAGATAGTCCTCAGTGTCATGCTGGGTGGGAGAGTTTAGTATTGAGTTAACAAAGTGCCATTTCTGCATTGTCCTAATGAGTTCACAGCCTTGCATGATTCTCCATTATTCACAAGTATGAGAAACATAATGTGTTGAAATATTGTGAATATTATTAAGCATTATGGTATATACCATTATATCACTTTAAACAATGAAAAATGTACTATTTGAGTAGCCTATGTGTATGTAACAAACATGTTTTGAGATTCTAGGAGTAATTTTAACTCCCTCTCATCTGAAAAAAGACCTCAGATCTACCAAAAATGTGAGCGATATTTCTACATTATTTTGTAGGTTGAGTTTTTTTCTTCTTCGTCTTCTGCATTTCAGTGTGTTTATCACATCAGTACCCATACTCACTGTGATTTCCTCATTTGTATTTAGCTTTGGATAAAAGTATGTGTCAAATCACTAATCTGCTGAATCCTATCTAGCTAAAGAAAACTAAAGGAAAGTGTAATTAGGTATGCTAATAGGCTGTTCTTACATCCATGGAGGAGAAAAGCAAAGTATTTTTGTACCCTTATACAGCATTTTTAAATAAGAATAAATAGTACCATGTGAAAATGTTAAACTTCCTCAAACAGGTTTCTGAAACAACACCCACTGTTCAGTTCATTAGAGGTGTGAGGGTCCGGCTGTAAGTTTCCAGTCTCTCTTGACCCCAGTAATACTTCAGTCCAGCTGAGGGCGTCTCGCAGACAGGAAAATACATGCAGCACTTCGCAGCGAAGAAGACGTTAACCGGAAGTGCGCATGTAACACGCTTGTAAACAACTCGCGAGCGTCCGAGTCCGACTGGTCAAGGTGTAAAATATTGGCGTTTTTTGAATTTGGTTAAACAGCAGGTAAATTAACAACTTATTGACTTAAAACGGGCGTATGAACAATATTGTCTATTACCTTCCAAGTTAAAGCAACGTTAAGTACAAAAGTTGCTGTAAATAATACATATCGTAACCGTCCGGTGTCTGTTTATTATGCATCTCTGCTCTCTGTCACTGCAGATTTTTATCTTTTATTTTTAGATTTTTTTAGATATCTGTTTTTGTGTGTGTGTGTGTGATCGGGAGTTTTTTTTTCCAGAGCTCATTTATTCCGAATTGATGTCTTTAATCTTTGATCGTGATCTCTTTGTATGTATGTGTAGCTGAAGATCATGTCGAAGGAGGAGAGTAAAGTGTCGGAGGAGATCGTAGATCTCGAAGAGCCGAAGAAAATGACCCGAGAAGACTGGAGGAAGAAGAAAGAACTGGAAGAACAGAGAAAATTAGGAAATGCCCCAGCTGAAGTTGACGAGGAGGGGAAGTAGGTTGAGCAGATGAACATAACACATGAGCAGGGTGCAGCCGCTGCACTGAACTGTTCATTCATAGATATAATGAAAAGTGATTTTGATTTTGTCATATATGCTGTAACGTTTCCCCAGCCTGACTGTAATATTTTTGTTACCAGGGATATCAACCCTCATATTCCCCAGTACATCTCATCTGTCCCTTGGTACATCGACCCATCAAAGAGACCCACCCTTAGGCACCAGAGACCCCAGGAAGAGAATCAGAAACAATTTGCACCCATCGGAGATTGGTATAAAAGAGGTGTACAAGAAGTAAGCACTGCCACTCCCTCTACCCAAATAGCCATGAATTATTAATAAATAAAAAAAGTGATTTAGTGTCTAAAACTCTTTCTTATTGCCTCCCTGTCAACTAGAAATTAGTCAGCACAAAATTCAGAAAAGGAGCATGTGAGAATTGTGGAGCTATGACGCATAAGAAGAAAGACTGTTTGGAGGTAAATATTTAATAATATATGTTGCGATTATGTTAGTATATGTTGGTAAAAATCTTTCTTAAAGGGATAGTTCACCCTAAAATGACAATTCTGTCATTAATTACTCACCATCATGTCGTTTCAAACCCATGAGACCTTCGTTCATCTTCGGAACACAATTTAAGATATTTTTGATGAAATCCAAGAGCTCTCTGACCCTCCATAGACAGCAAGGGTCCTTCCAAGATCAAGGTCCAGAAAGGTAGTAAGAACATTGTTAAAATAGTCCATGTGACATCAGTGGTTCAACCGTAATTTTACAAAGCTACGAGAATACTTTTTGTGTGTAATAACGACTTTATTCAACAATCCTCCGGAACAGTCCTCTGCCATTATCGACACATGCACATTGCTTTCCTCTGCTTGTAAACAAGGCACAAGCACATGTGTTTCTGTTTATATTTGCTGTTCTTTTCAACTTTTTATTCATCAAAGAATCCAGAAAAAAAGTGTCACAGTTTCCACAAAAATATTAAGCTGCACAACTGTTTTTTAACATTGATAATATTAATTTCTTGAGCACCAAATCAGCATAATAGAAAGATTTCTGAAGGATCATTTGACACTGAAGTAATGGCTGCTGATTCAGCTTTTACATCACAGGAGTAAATTACAATTTTAACAAACTTTAAAATAGAACTTCATTTAAATTGTAAAAAAAAATCACAATATTCCTATTTCCTGTTTTTTTTTCATGATTATAGCACAAGAGATTTCTTGAAGCGAAATTGAAAATTTTTACCCCAAACTTGATCGGTATTGATGTTCGAAATTAAAACTTAATTTTGCATTTTGGTTAAAGTTTGTGCAAAAATGTCTTTCACAGAGACCCAGAAAAGTTGGAGCGAAGTATTCTGGCTCAGGCATGGCACCAGATGAGCACCAACAGATTCAGCTCTCAATGGATTATGATGGAAAGAGAGATCGCTGGAATGGGTACGATCCGGATGAGCACATGCGCATTGTAGAGGAATATGCAAAAGTTGATCTGGTAAGTCATGTTGTTGGATACTTTTGTGTATTTATGTTTATTTTATTATACTGATAGGCTATTGATGCACACTCAATTAAGTTTTATTCTCAGGAAAGAGATTTTTTTGTCATGTGACCATTGTCATACATTTTGTTGGAAGGATGTTTTACTGTATTGGTAAAGCATGTCTAAATTATTTATGTTTTTCGTAACAGGCTAAGCGCACTCTCAAAGCTCAGAAACTCCAGGAGGAGTTAGCTTCTGGTAAACTAATGGATCAAGCAGTAAGTATTCAAAATTAAATATTTTTTCTGGGTGTTTTATAGTTACCATATGTTTGTCACAAGCTTTTATTTACTACTTTTGTTCAACCAAATATTTTGTCTTATATCCAGAATTCAAGAAAGCATCTTGATGATGATGCAGCACAGGTATATATTCAGATGAATTTATACGTACATTGTGGACTATAAAATACAACTCAAATCATAAAGCCATTTCACTTACTCATTTACACTTTCTTCCTCACCCTTTCCAGGACCACAGCAGTGAAGATGAGGATGATGACAAATATGTTGATGACTTTGACATGCCCGGACAAAATTTTGATTCCAAGAGACGAATCACAGTTAGAAACCTGAGAATACGGGAGGACATCGCTAAGGTAAAAATAACATGACATTTTGCAATCCAATGAATGTTAATTAAAGGCATAACACTACTTGTTGTTGTTTTTCTTTTTTAGAAATGCATGACATTTTATTTATTTATCCCATAAATAAGTCCCATTAGTATGATCAATAAGAGGAGTAATATGCTCTTATCATCAGGATTAGTAGTAGCATATGATTAAACATGAATATTTTTACCACAGTGTTGCTGAATCATGATTTTCCCAACTGTCTTATTTTACAGTACCTCAGAAATCTGGATCCAAATTCAGCCTACTATGATCCCAAGACGCGAGCCATGAGGGAGAACCCATACTCCAACACTGGACAGAATCCAGAAGAGTAGGAGCATTTTTTATAGGCTTCTTATTAGGGCTGCACGATAAATCGCATGCGATATTTAACGTGCATCTTATCAGTAAAGCCGGTTCTGTAATCAGTGGTAAATCTCCATCACGTGCGTGCTTTCACATTGAGCAGCATTTACTACACAGAGCCGTTGTTCACTGACGAGCTGCGCAAAGATGAATGTGGTTTACACAAGCTTGCAGATTGTGTATCAAGTTACTGAGTTCACAACACACTGTTCACCACTAAGGCACAAGTTGATCTAATTAAGTATTGGACTGTAAATTGTTTTGGATGAAAAATCTGCTAAATGCCAAAACTGCTAATGTGTTTAGCTTACTAAATTGCAAGCTGAAAAAATACATCACTGTAAGTGGTGTAAGGGGACATTTTTGAGTTACACAGTCTTTGAGTGTCTATTTCTGTAGTTGTCTCTGCCTGTCCTCAAAATGATGTGTTTGGTTTGGCAGGGTGGGCTACGCTGGAGACAACTTTGTGCGCTACTCTGGAGACACCATTTCCATGGCCCAGACACAACGTGAGTATTCTTTGTCAACTCGTACATGAATTCCTCTCTACCTGATGTTAAATGTAGGCTCCAGACTCTCAGTTCCTATTGACCTGACATTGTGTGTTTCCTCTGCAGTCTTTGCTTGGGAAGCCTATGAGAAGGGATCTGAAGTTCACCTCCAGGCAGATCCAACCAAGCTGGAGCTTCTCCATCAGTCCTACAAAGTCAAAAAGGACGATTTCAAAGAGAAACAGAAAGAGAGTATTTTGGAAAAGGTACAGTTTAGAATCTCTTTTTTTTATTTTACACCTAGCAACAGTTCCTCCTTCCCCTACTTGTGCGTGCTGATGGCTTCATGTCGCACCTCTGCAGTATGGTGGGCAGGAACACTTGGACGCCCCTCCGCGAGAGCTTCTGCTGGCTCAGACAGAAGAGTATGTGGAGTATTCTCGTCACGGGGCTGTGTTGAAAGGACAGGAGAAGGCTGTGGCCTGTTCCAAATACGAGGAGGACGTGCTCATTAATAACCACACGGTAAGTTAGCTGGCACTATTGGAAATGTTACGTAACTGGACCAGTTATTACCAAAGATTTTGTTTTATGGATGCTAAAGATTTTTTCCTTCGACTTTTGCAGTGTATCTGGGGATCGTATTGGAAAGATGGCCATTGGGGTTACAAATGCTGCCACTCGATGGTGAAGCAAAGTTACTGTACAGGAGAAGCTGGCAAGAAAGTTGTGGTGGGTATCAGATGTGTATCCATTGTATGTTATTATGTATCAAAGCATTTGTTTTGTCTTATTTGTTTTGTTTTTATTATTATTAAATGCATAATATTTTTATTATCTGTTTTTATCCAACACAAATCTGCTCTAAAAACAAGTTTTCTGCTTATTTTTTCAGAGCAATTCTTGTATTCCATTTGAAGATGATGTAGAGGAGGCCGAAACGAGTGAAGAACCAAAGACTCTTTTACAGGTACATTAACGGCCGCCTTCTTTTTGTGATCTAATTCCAATGGAAGAACATGGCAGGAAGATGATTGTGTTTTACTAATATGTTTTTTAATCACAGATGCACCAGGAAAAAATGAAAGATAAGAAGAAGAAGAAAAAGAGCAAGAAACATAGAGATTCTGACAGCAGTGATGAGGAAGATGAAGCAAAAAAGAAAGAAAAGCTGAAGAAGGTAGGTGGGCTGTTCCTGCCACACAAGGTGCTCTACAAAGCCTATTGTAAAAGAAAAATACTGTGTTTTCTGTGCAGGCATTGAGTGCGGAGGAGCAGAGGCTGAAGCAGGTGGCTGAAATGATGCAGTTCGATGAGAGGAAGCGACCGTACAACAGCCTAAAGGAAGTGCGTGAACCCACAGAGGAGGAGATGGAAGCCTTCCGCATGAAACGCTGCCGACCAGATGACCCCATGGCCTCTTTCCTGGGGCAGTGAATGAAAACATAAATGTCTTTGTCACCAACCACAGAGATCTCATAGTCTCAGTTATTGTAAAATCTTTTATTACTGATTCTTACTTATTGAGTTAATAATGGGAAACATCCCATATTATTAGCGCCTGAAAGTCTGTTAGAAGTTTTCGTTTTTTGTATAACTCTGTGTAGATTATAGTAGAAAATACATTTTCATAATGTGTTATTTTTATTTTGACAGTACATAAACATTGTTTTATTAGTCTTTTGATTATAAATTGCCCAATAAATGACAAATGGGTTTTGTTTGGGGAATCATCTGTTTTGATTTAACAGATATGTTCCATTCTCCCTTTCCAAGGTATTTAAATGGATTCATAATGAAAATAACTTGACCAGTGGTTGACATTAAACATATTTAAACCTGAACATGGCTATGTTTGGTTTTGTTATGCTTTCTAAGCAACATGTAATCCAAATCATTGCAAATATTCAGAAGTGTTGAGCGTGTTTGATGTAAACAAGCACATTTTACATGGCTGCCTTTTTGTAGTTTTGTATTATCTAAAGCTACTTGCATTGATTTTTGGGCTGCAGAATTATACTATAATAGTCTGACAAGTTTTCAAATGAATCCCCTCCCCCAGTTCGTTCAATTACATCATGGATGAAGTATCTGGCAGAGCACTGTGCTAAAACTGGGTGGATGCTTGCAAAGTTGTGTGGAGGACGTGTAAGATACAAATCGATTCACAATCTTGTTTATATTCTCCGCTTTAGCCAAAAGAGCTGCTGGACCTTTGCATTGCAACTGCAATCTCATTCCTCTGGTGAGGATTTTTTCTAATGCATGCTTTGAATTTGTTGTATAATTGTGTTCTGTGATCTGTTAATTACATTTACTACCTAAATAAAACTGTTCACTAATAAGTCAAGTTACAACCTGCATGTATATAATGTGATTTATGCACTTGTTTCTGTGCTTGACGCTGTATATGTATATCCGTCTGCTCTGTTTGCAGGCACAGCTGCATCATGCATCAGTTGCCGCTGGCTGTTTGCCTGCTGTCTCTGTTCTCTGTGTTGACTGTAGACTCATCCAAGAATGGACGCAACTTCACCATTCATTCATCACAGCTTAGCTGCAGTTTGCCTGGCCCTCAGGGTCCTCCAGGGAGTCCAGGTGCAGCAGGTCCCAGTGGTAACGTAGGCAAGATGGGGATGCCAGGTGTTGATGACCAGGATGGGAAGGATAGTGACAAGAGACAGAAGGGAGAGAAAGGTAAAGCATATGATCATGTCTGTTGCGGTTATAATGCCATTAATGAAAAATAACATTCAAAGTGTTAAAATATATTTTATTTCTATAAAATATTAAATTATATTATCATTTAAAAATATTTTTTTATCTGATGAATTTTTAATTTTGGTTTATATTGTTTTTTATCTGTAGTATCTTTTTTATAGCTCAAGGTCACATAAAAATATATAAAAGTATAAATATGAAATCACGGACAAACAATGAAAATAAAATAGGTGAGTTGTTTCATAATACATGATCAAATCAGTCTGCAAAATAAATAAAGACACCAAAGACATTTGTGAATTTTCTTCTCAAATGTTAGGGGAACGGCCGTCCTGGGAACCCTGGAAAACATGGACCCCAAGGACGTCCAGGGCTTGTTGGGAAGGCAAGGCCAAGGGGCCTTAAGGGGGAGCGAGGGGCACCTGGTGTGTCTGGAGTAGCTGGGATAAAAGGAGAGATGGGAGATGTGGGGGAAACCGGCGCCCCTGGAGGCTGTGACTGTGGAGCAGAGGCACAATCTGCTTTCTCAGTAGCAGTAACCAAGAGCTATCCCAAGGAACGTACGCCCATTCACTTTAACCGGATTTTAATGAATGAGGGTGGTCATTACAATGCCACCAGTGGCAAGTTTAACTGTGCGATTCCTGGTGTGTATTACTTCACATATGACATCACGTTGGCTAATAAACATCTGGCAATCGGACTTGTCCACAATGGCCAGTACAAGTTCAGAATATTTGATGCCAACACAGGAAACTATGACGTGGCCTCAGGATCAACAATACTTAGACTGCAAAGAGGAGATCAGGTCTGGCTTCAGATCTTTTATTCAGAACAAAATGGGCTGTTCTTTGATCCATTCTGGACTGACAGCCTTTTCACAGGATTTCTCATTTTTGCTGATCAGGCTGCTCCAAACGAGGCAAATATGATTACTAATTCTGGATCATCCTGATTGAACTTCACATTTGTTATATATTCATATGATCATATGGCCCCAATAATCTGTGTTTATATATATATATATATATATAAACTAATTCAGAATTTTAATAAATAGTAATATATAAATAATACTAAAATAACACTGAATGAAAAAGCACACTATAATTGAACAAATGCATCTGAATAAAGATCGAAAATAGTAATAAAGATAATCTTTTCTCTATTTAATTTTTGCTGATCAGGCTGCTCCAAATGAAGTGAATATAATGACCAGTTCTGAACTATCCTGACTGAACTTTCCATTTGTTTCATATTTTATCATATAGCCCCCAATAACCCTGTGTTTACAGATCCACCACATCAGTATTAGAGCAAAACAAGACATGGGACATGTGGAAGGATTGCCAGACTTATAAGAAATAAATCATTATTGATTAAGTATCCAAAAACACGAGTTGTCAAGACCCAAATTATTCCTTATAAATTATTAAAAAAAAACAATTTTCTTACTACAAGTATTTTTCAACTTTGACATCAGTCTTAGGCCCCTAAAAATCAGAAAAACCTTTTACCCCAAGGGACTTTTAGCCACGTTGTACACTGATGTTAGATACACATGACCTTTGATCTTCTACAAGACTGTTCTATTAATGATTTCCCCCCATTTCTATTGTTTATTTACTATTCACATCATCTGACCTTGTATTCTACTACAGTTCAAAGGTTTAGTAGACCTTGTCCACGCTGTCACTGGAGATTAGTGTAACCCTCTTTTTGAAGTATAATTTTGTCCGAAAATAGCAGCCAACCATGCTGCTGCAATCATCTAATCAATACAGGTTCATGGGCAAAACTACTATGTACACAAACAGTAGAGCAGTTGTTGAGCCTGTGATCACTTGTGTTCAGTAAAGGTTAAGTAATGATACTATGCGATATTTGTATCATACTGCAATTTGCCCCTCATATCCCACTGCAATATCAATACATGTACACACGCTATTTAAATGTGCATATTTTAGCAGAACGATAGCCTTTCGTTTTATTTACGCTGTAATTCTGCCGGTTCATCCACTGATGTCTCTAATAGGCTACGAGTATCTCTTCTTATACCAAGAGTATTCCTAGAAAATCATGTCACCAAATATGGAATGTGCTTATGAGCTCTGAAAATCGTACTATGTACGTCAATGGTGACGAATTATTACAATTTCCATACGTCTTAGAACGTTCGACTCTGATTGGCCTGAGTAGCTCCAAGCCCCTCCCATTGTACGGATTTTACTTCAGAAAAAGCACGGGGTGTCCTTTGACAGGAGGACTAAACCATTCATTGTTGTGTAGGTGAACATCGCGTGAAAACATGTTGCCTTTTTTGTATTTTTGTACATATTTTTTAGATTAGTTTGAAATGCTGAAATCCTGAGTGTAGTCGTAATATTTCATATAGAGAATATCTTAATACATTATGCTATTTTATTAGTGCATGAAAACCTAATCTACTGAACTCCCCTATCAAGACGTGTCACCCTGGAATATGAGGAAACTTCTACCGGCATTTTTCCATACAATTAAAAGACAACGAAACATGTCTAAGTAGTGTCAAAAATGGCTTTTACAAGTGTTATATAGGTTTGTAAACTTATTTCTTGCTAAGCCATACTTAAAGCCATAGCTTGGCTTTTATCAGTTTAAACTGCGGTTCGAAGGACTGTCGATCGAAGAAGAACAATGTATCCGGCCCGGCGCTGTTCATCGCGGCTTCACCGAGACCTGGCCGCTGTCTGTCGCTCATCACTGGGGACACATCCAAAGAAGTCCGGTCCGCTGAAGAAAAGCAGTCCTCCTCCAACAAGGTCCAACTCTTCAGCCGTTCTGCTCAGTTCTTTACAAGGTAATTTAAGATTTCGTCCCGCATTCTTTCCGTTTCTAGACAGAAGGTGACTTGGAATGACAGTCTAATCAGTTCTTAGGGTTATAACGTTATGTGGTGCAGTGTGAGAGGATTGAGGAGAATCTTATGTCTAAATGTAAAGCATGTGATTTGAGATCATATCACTTAGTGTGTCTCTCGTGCTCTAACACAGATGACTCATGTACAGTAAGATGATTGTGTCATACACCCTCTGAGGTGTGGAATATTGCATCTTCCCATAGCAAATATCCAAAAACCGTGTTGTTTTAGATGTAAAAGGCATTTTATGATCTTGATTCAGATGCTTTTGTTGTTTTATAATTCTCGAACAAATCTGTGGCCAAAAGCAGTATTGTTTTAGTATTATTTATACTATCATAGTATTCATTTTGAATTAGCTTTATTTTCATATTTTCATTTTTCATTTTAATTTTAGTTGAAGTTACGTGCATTCGTCATTCTTTAGTTTTTTTGTTAACATTTCTATTCAGCTTGAATTTCTTTTTATTTCAGCTTTAGTCATTTTAGTACTTCATCTAATATTTATATTTTATTTCAGTTACCAAAAATGATATTTAGTAAGATTAAGAAAAAGAAAGAAAAACGACAAGTCTTTAGATTTTCATACTCTTTTGTCTTGTGAAAATGTTACAATTCTGAAGGAAGTTTGGTATATAATTTTGTTACATTATTATTATATTTAGTTTTTCTTAATATTGTTTGCTTGGGTTAGTTTGGTGTTCTCTACTTAGATCTATTCTAGTGTGCCTTCAAGGTAACTTGATAGTCCTGCTGAAGGTCAGTGAACAGTATCCTTTAAACAGCCCCTAACAGTTCAATCCCCAAACTGAACAGAGTTTTTCTAGGTTATCTGAGTGAGATATGCTCTCTTGTTAGATTTATCAAACTCGTCCTCTGCATCATCTGTGCAGTTGCCTTGTAATATTAAGCAGAAAGGACAGAATATGCATGTATGTGCCTGTGATCAGCTAATGAAAAGATGGAAAGCGACAAACACATGATACTTTAAATCAACAAGGTTTTGTTAACCAGCGAACAGATAAAACTCTGTACAGTGGAAGTGATTCCAGCTGTGTGTGAACAGATCCCCCCTGCAGGACTGCTCTTCTGTAAGGAATTTGACCTGGAACAGGACAAGGTCTGGGAACAGTGATGTTATGTAAGGTAGACTGAATAAGCAAATAAAAGCAGCTCCAGTAATTGCTGGGGTATTAACAGTGAGGAACTAGTATTTTGCCGATTGCAAATGGTAAAATTTGGATTTATAATAGTATAAAAACCCTCAAAAAGACAGTAAATGCCTGCAAAAATCTATCCACAGCAAGGATGTAACCAAGTATTTAATATTGACATGGTCCAAAGGCAGAATTTAAAAAAATCTGAAAACGCTGAAAAATCCATAATAATTAACTACTAGTGTGGACATGTCCTCATAAAGTCTATGTTGATTACATCCTTAATCCAAGGTGTAGCTTCTCATTAAAGCGGTCATATGATGTTGCTAAAAAGAACATTATTTTGTGCATTTGGTGTAATGAAATGTGTTTATGCGGTTTAAAGTTAAAAAAACATTATTTTCCACATACTGTACATTATTGTTTCTCCTCTATGCCCCACCTTTCTAAAACGCGTCGATTTTTAAAAAGCTCATCGGTCTGAAAAGCGAGGTGTGCTGTGATTGGCCAGCTATCCAGTGCGTTGTGATTGGCCGAATACCTCAAGCGTGTGATGGAAATGTTACGCCCCTACCATATTATTATGCCCTGTCCGGCCGCAGCGACGATTCAAAAACTTTAAAACCCATTATAAACGAGGCATTTGTTGCATCCAGTGGGGACATAATTTGGGCGGCGTTATGCAAATCTTCCCACATTGTGACGTAGACGTGGGGGTATGTTAGAACGAACCGTTTTAGGTAGGCGTGGTTGACTCTTAACTTTTATAAAGAATATCTCTTTGGATTTGAGACTTTAGTCTTTGCAACTTTACCGATCTTCTTTATGCACCAAGAGATTGTAACACTCCAAAGAAAAAGGAAAAATTGAAATCGCATCATGTGACCCCTTTAAATGTCATTAAGACATTTTATAGTTGGTGTGTATCATCTTCTCACCTAATGAGGTTGTCAGCATTTCTCTTAATCAGAGAATAGCTTTGTACTATTTGGTAACTAATTCTCACATTTGATGGTTTTACCAGGCCTAATTTTACATCATCAGATTGAAGTATGCATACAAGTCATATGCAGAGACAGGCAAATATGAAGTTTTACAATAATTCTTAAGTTATTAATGCAGAATATATATAATTTTAGGTAACAATGAACAACATTTCTTACAGCATTTATTAATCTAGGTAAACGTTTATTTGTAAATCTACTATTGTTCATTGTTTATTTATGTATTTTAATTACATAAAATTATTTTAATATGTTAAATATTTTATAGTTTAGGGTCTAAGAAAGAAGACTCTTATGTTCACCAAGGCAGTTAAAATAACTGTTTTCTATTTTAATATATTTTATGTAATTTAATCCTGTGATGGCAAAGCTGAATTTTCAGCAGCCATTGCTCCAGTCCTCATTGTCATGATATATGTAATGAATGAACTAATGCCAACAATTTTAAAATTGTGAGCTTATTACATTTCTGACTAATTAGCCACACTGTCTTCCTCAAACCATATATTAAATTAGAGCTGAAGTGTTTCTTCACCGTGCATAATCATGTGTGTGTGCAGGCATGCATCGGGTCCCTCTCGTGATTTTCAAATGAGTCATTGTTCAGAATGAATGGCAGGGGAAGCACAGACACACTGGTTCATTCAAGAACCCCTTTGTGTAGGAGCACACACAGATACACACACTGTCACATCCACAGCCCCCAGAATCTTCACTTACAAAAGCGTGCAAACTCAGTGGGTGGATGCTTGTGTTCTCTCTGTCTATCGTACACTAACCCACTGACCGGACACTGGATTAGTCCTGGACTCCCTCAAAGTCAAAGCGAAGTGGATTGTGCCTTTAGATCACATGCATCGGAGACAGTCAGTGGAAAAGGATATAATTAGAGGTATTTTTTAAAAGAAATATGTGAATCTTAAGATCATAAGACCTACATATACCCTGACTAGTCATTGATTTAGTTACAGTGGATGTCTAGAGATGGTGAGTTTACTTAGACAAGATGACAAATACGAATGTTTAATGCACGTGACTTATAAAACTGAACCGGTTGGTTTAAACTGTTTGGATGCTGTGTGGTTTAAATGATTACTAAGCAATGACTAGCCTTACCCATGAACAGCCCTGAGTATTCAGCAGTTGACTTTGACTGACTATTACATTAATAAAATTTTTACTTGTCACTTCTGCTTTTTCAACTTGACAAAGACATAACCAAACCCATAAATATAAAGAGAGAGAGAGACTGGATGTAGAGTTCTTGGATGTTCTATTCTTGAGGAGGTAAAGGAGACAACGGAGGTGGAACAAGATGGAGTCAGATGATATGCGTAAGATTAATTAATCAAAGCTGTGTGTCTGGCATAAACATTTAAGTCAGAATTTAAATGATCAGAATAACTACAATGTTTGATTGTGTGTTTGTTTAAATGTACATTTTATTTACACAAACAGTCAAACGTTTCAGGTCAGTAATGTTTTTTAATGTTTATGAAAGACATCTCGAGCTCACCAAGGCTGTATTTTTTTATCAAAATACAGTAAAAACAGTAATATTGTGAAATAGTATTACACTTTAAAATAACTGTTTTCTATTTGAATATATTTTAATATATATATATATATATATATATATCATGTGGATACTGATGACTACGAGTATGAGCAGGCTGACCCAAATGCGCTGTTGCGTGAATGCGAGGAGGTTTTGAGGAACCGGCCTCCTCGACTGCACCGAGACTTTATGATGACCAGAGCCTGCTCACTGCAGAACGCACCCATCCGCGTCATGCAGTGGAACATCTTAGCACAAGGTACAGAGTCTGTCTGCTTATGTCATGTGTTTGATTCATAGTTGATTCACAGGTGGTAACTTAAACCAGGGGTTTTATGCTTTTTAATGCCACCACCTTCCTATAATATAAAGGCAGCTATATATTTGCATGTATAAATACCCATTTTTACTGTGAAATAAAAATAACATGATATTATGTTTTCTCAGTAAATAATGTACTTTTATATTGCTTCTATACTAAAGCCAAAGCAAATTAAAAACTAAAAACTTTTCCCAAAAAGCATTAAGTACATGAATATACACCGTAGTTTAAAAGTTGAGATCTGTAAGATTTTTTTTATTATTTAAAAAAAAAATTTAATTAGTCTCTTAGGCTCACCAAGTTGCAAGTTCCAAATTTAATAAAAGATACAGTAAAAACAGTAATATTATGAATTATATAGCTGTTTTTATTTCAGTACATTTTACATTTTAATTTATTCCTTTGCTGATTGACCATTACTCCAGTCATCAGTGTCACATGATCAATTAGAAATCATTCTAATATGCTGATTTGCTGCTCAATAAACACTTATTGTCAGTGTTGAAATCAGTTATGCTGCTTAATATTTTTTGTGGAAACTGCGATGCATTTCAGGATTATCTTTGTTCAAAAGAACAGCATTTATTTGAAATAGAACAGTGCAAAAGTCATTTTTGATCAACTGAATGGGCCCTTGGTGAATAAAAGTATTAATTAAAAAAAAAAATGTGAAATTAATTTAATGATTAAAAAGAAAATCATACTGATGACATACATTTGAACGGCAGTACACATAAATACATAAAATAATAATAAAATACAATTCTGGACAGTGTTTATAAAGAATGTAAAGTCAAATTCTGTAATGATTTTAAAATGATTGCTTTAAACATATCTAATATATATTTGAAGCTAACCAATTGTGTTGGTATTTACATTTGTATTTTTTTCTGAATTTATGAGGCAGTCCTAGCACCCACTTCCAGCCCCCAGTTTAAAAACTCCTTGCTTAATGTTTATAAAACTGAAGACACTTCACCTTTCACTGCAATGCTCCCATATGGTGCTCAAAATGTGACGTAAATGTTCTTGTGTATCTGCAGCTCTGGGTGAAGGCAAGGACGGTTTTGTGCGCTGCCCAATGGAGGCATTGAACTGGTCAGAGAGGAAGTATCTCATTCTGGAAGAGATCCTGACCTACAGGCCAGATGTGTTGTGTCTACAGGAGGTGGACCACTACTTTGACACCTTCCAACCTGTGCTCGCCAGCTTGGGCTACCAGAGCAGCTTCTGCCCCAAGCCATGCTCCCCCTGCCTGGAGGTTCACAATAACAACGGCCCTGACGGCTGCGCTCTGTTCTTCAACCGCCGTCGCTTCCAGCTGCTCCACACCTCTCACCTCAGACTCTCTGCCATGTTGCTCAAAACCAACCAGGTTGCTATCGTGGCTACGCTTCGCTGCAGGTTCACAGGTCGAGTCTTCTGCGTGGCAGTTACACACTTGAAAGCGCGGAGCGGCTGGGAGGTGTTTCGAAGTGCACAGGGGGCTCACCTCCTCCAGCAGCTCTGTGAACTAACCACACAGTCGCACCCGGAGATGGATGATGAAAACCGGACTAGGGTTGGGGAAACTGAAGATGGTATTCCGTTGGTGGTATGTGGGGATTTTAACGCGGAACCAAGTGAGGAAGTGTACAGGCGCTTTATGACTTCTCCTCTGGGGCTAGATAGTGCTTACAAGTGTCTAAGTGAGGATGGGAACACAGAGCCGCCCTACACCACCTGGAAGATCCGGCCCAGCGGAGAGAGCTGCTCTACCTTGGACTACATTTGGTACTCAGAAAGAGCGTTCCAGGTGGACGCTGTGCTAAAGATACCGAGCGAAGAGCAGATCGGGCCGGACCGGCTTCCGTCTTATCATTATCCCTCTGATCATCTGTCACTGGTGTGTGACCTAAGATTTAGTCAGCAGCCTCATAGGTTCATGTAGCTGTCAATCATTAGTGCTCTCAAATAGGGATCCAGAGCAGCTTAGGACATTCCTAGAAGTATGTGTGCCCATGTCTGAATGTGAGAATGCATTATTGCAAAGAATGTATCATTTTATTCACCTATTTTTACCTGCTTATATAGGTCTTAATGCACCTCTTTGCTTATTATTTTCCTTGATGGAGATTAATTATTATTATGCTCTCATTGTTTGTTAAACAGAGGTTGTGCAATATATAGTAATTTATTAAGTGCTAAAGGATGATCTCAGGAAGACGCACATTCTCGATTAAAAGGTTCCACAAGTGGAAAGATGTTTATATTTATACTGACTGTATACTTTTTTTTCTTTAAGTAACACTGTAATCATTGATATGTTTGCCATTGACCAGTAATCTCTCAATACACCAGTTTATTTAAATTGTGTGGTCTCTTTCTTTAATAACAAACTAATGAATCAGAAGTCTTGCACATTCATGGAAAATTTAACATGATAACAAGCTTGACTCCGTGCAATTAAAGATGACATTAAACTTTTTTTTTGTTTGAAATTAGTAAGATTTAAATAATGAGCCAGTACATAAAAACATTACACATTGTGTTTTAGAGCTGTCTGACAGATTTTGCAGGAAACGGCATACTTCTGTCATTCGTCACATTTGTAAATAAAGGTAAGGGTGCTACTGCTACAAGCAGTGGGATTTGCCCTGAAGCCAAATCAAATGAACCTCAAACTGAAGTTTACAAGCAAAAAGCTACAGCAAACAGGAATCAACATACTTTGCATAGCATCCTATTTGTTGTGCACTGGCTGTTTATCATTTATTTGCCTATAAATAACTAGTTACTAATATCCATCATTTTACCTTATCTGAAATCAATTGGCATGGTTATATCCAATGTCAGCCATGCCAAACTTTTGTAAGGTTCTATTTAAAAAAGTATTTTCACAAGTCTAAACAATAGAGCCATATAAGCATATAAACGTTTTGAATATGGATATTTTTCTTACAAAAGCGCATCGATTCACTATAGAAGGCCTTTGTTCACCCCCCCGGAGCCGTTATTTAAGTTCTTTTGGACTGAAGCAATGCAACACCCGCCAAGTGGCATTAAACGGCTTAAAAGAGCAAAGACAATTTTTAATATAACTCCAACTGGATTAGTCTGAAAGAAGAAAGTCATATACACCTAGGATGCCTTGGGGATGAGTAAAACACTTTTCATTTTTGGGTGAACTAACCCTTTAATTACATTCATAGGATCATCAGTAACCGTAAGTACAACGTTGCGCCTCAAGCCATCGGAATCATCCGCATAGACTGGCGGAACCGAAGCACAACTCGCCTAATTACCAAAACATTGTTCCTCCGCATGTAACTTGTAATTTGATGCTTCAACCGCTAGATGGCCAAAAGTTACATAGTGTATTTTTTTTTGTTATCTACAAAACTCATATTTTAAACACTGCAATTATTTCTATATCAGTTTAATCAACATTTATTTTGTTAACATTCTTCTAAATCCATCCTTTAATGGTGAAATCTCTTATGATCCGGATGCAAAGACTGTCATTCTTTAGTCAATCTATTCTGGTCCCAATCTCTCTGAGCAATTAGCAAAAATACGGATTTAAGGCTTAGTTTAAAGTTACCAACACAGTAAAGCTCTCCAGTAATCCTAGTACATTCCACAGAGACTAATAAAGTCTCTACAGTATAACATCTAATATCAAACTGTATAGGGAACGTTTGAGTGCATGAATGTACAGATTCTTCGGGCTGTGTTTGATTTAATAATGGACAGAAATTGAACTGAAATTCACGCCATGAAGACTGGTTTCCTACACTCCATGATTTTCCCATGTGTCATTTAGTAATGAACGGATAAAGATCTTTAAGTTCACATTTAAAGAGTCATTTCTATCCACAAAAAAAAAAGAACCAGTTGTTTGCATAATTCTCTATATTTAAATCTACTTGGATACAACTTTAGGGTAAGAATACAACAAAATATATGCTTCATATATTGAATATTCAATATACTGTATCAGACATTCTTTCCCTTTTTTGTACATGTGAAAAAAATGATCTGCAAAATACAAAGCAGTGAATGCATGATACAGAAAACAGTGATAGATGCACAGAAAGAAAATTATTTAAAAAGTCTGAAATGACAGAAAAAAACATCTGAATGTCCTTCAGAAAACAGTTTCCTTTGAACTGTAAAAAAAAAAAACACTTCTTGGTACAAAATAGCAACAACAAAAAAAAGTCTCATATTTACACAAAGCACAATCAGTTACTTTTAGTAATGATCTAGGAGGAAAAAGCTGACCTAAGGCTGTTTGTTTTATTATCATTAACTACCGCAATTGTATGTCTATGCACAGATTATTTTATGCTCCAAATTACCAGGTGATCAAAATCTTGGCTGTTTCTCTTCACCCATGTGACTTCCTCTCAGTCTTTAGCACCAAGTGAGGTTCGTTCCTACAGCATCACAGCACAGATGGTATGCTATAACAAAGCGTTATTTGAATAGATACATTTAAGTAATAAAAGAAAGAAAAGTCTAACCCAGGCTTAGGCTACACACGGTGGTTATATTGTTGGGCGTGAACAAGCGTCTGAGCTGTAGTGCTGGTTTCATCCGTTTCAAATAAGAGACAGCCACTCTTCACATCACTTGTTTTATTTGCATCTGTGTCACAAGCATTGATGTCGGTTCCTGTGAATGAATGCAGTGATATTTGAAGTTTGCTCAGCTCAGTGTGGTCATGGGGTTCATCTCTGTGCTCGGTGTGTTCTCCACAGCCATGTTAACGGTATGATCCACGGAAACCTCAGGAGTTTCAACCTTAATAATAGTCACATCCTGTAAAGACATCGCTGGCTGTGCGTTCGGCACCACAGTCACTCCTGGCTGCGAGGTCACCACAGTTACAGGAGCTGTGGAGGCGGTCGTGGAGATGTTGGAGGGGACGGCGAGCTTCAGGACTTGGGCATTGCTGGTAGACACGGTGACGGGGGAGAGTGTACTCAGAGTGATGGGAGTGCCAGGTTTGCCAGGCATGGTGGGAAGGGTGATGAGCTGCAAGGTGATCCTCTCACCGCTTTGGCCCTGAGCAGGCACTAGCGTTGGCATGGCCTGGAGAACCACTTTGCCTGCGCTGTTACCCCCAGCGACTGAGTTGGGCGCAGGGAGGATCGGCGAGCGGCCGGTGGGAGAGTTGACAGTTACTGTGGAGATTTTCTGACCCCGTGTTGTCATGAGTACAGGAACCTGCATGGCAAGCCTCACTGTCCTGGAAACAACAAAAAAAGCATTGTGATGGGTGCGATTTTAAGATGTAAAATATTGACCACATATGAAATACATTTCCCCACCCCAAATTCTGTTTTATTTCTTTCCAAATTCTGTGTTTTTGTTTTATTTATATATTAAATAAATAAATAAATATATATATAAAACAAAAACACATTAAATACATGGGAATTAAAAAAATAATAATAAATTAAAAATTATATATATATATATTCTTATGTATTTAGAGATTTTGTTTTCTGGATTCCATTGAATTTTTTTTTTTTTTTCATTTTCCACATCATAGAATACATACCCGGGGGCTGTCGCCATGTTGTCTGGCGACTGTTGCACAGTCATAAAGGCATCTTGTCCTGAGATTAGATTGATGATTTTAGGTACAGCAGTAGAGGGAGAGACTGGAGTCCCTTTGCCTTTTGAATTGCTGCGATTGGATGCAGCTGGGCTTTCTCTTTTTCCTTCGTCAATGCTGTCGTCCATATTGTCATCATCTATGAAAACAATGTCTTTGGGCATCTCCTTAAACTGATACACAAGTCTTTGGCCTTCCACTTTTGATAAAATGCCCCGCTGATAGTAATACCTACAAAAAATAAATAAAAAAGATCAATTAAGACTGCTAGCACATTTTTTAGTGAACAAAAAAACAACCTTAAAGCTAAAGATAAAACATTACCTGAGTGCTCTCCCCATTGTCTCATAGTTCATGTCAGGTTTATTCTTATGTCTGCCCCATAATTTAGACACCGCTTTGGAGTCCACAAGCTTGAATATGCCCTTCTCTTTCTGAGTCCACTTAATGTACTTTGGACAGGTTTCCTTGTCCTGCAGAAGGTCCAGTAGGAACTCCCACAGGTAAGTAGTTGAGCCTGTTAGAGTCAGACTTAGAAGTTGTGGCACCAGAAAAAAAAAAATCTCTTGCACAAATAAACAAACAGAAATGCTCACCCTTGCTGTCTTTTGATTTCCTCTTATAGACCATATCCAGAGAACCATCACAGAAACTCCGTGGAGTTCTGGGTTTTCGTCCTGCTGGGGAAGCCCACAGCAAACAAATGAATCTCTTCCAAAAAATTACACAGTTTTCAACTATGCTAAGTTGACTTTTGCACTTAGTTAACGTAATTAAGGAACTGAGCTGAAAGCACACTTAAGTAAATGCAATGTACTAATATATATATATATATATATATATATATATATATATATATTATTGCTGTGTTAAAAATATCTATATGACGAAAATACAGCACTTTTATTCTTATACAATAAGACAAATATTAAAATCTCAAAAGGGCAAAGCAGCAGATTGAGATGATTGTCACATATGTATTTCAATTAGTAATGTATTTGATAAATTCAATTCAAGTTTATTTGAATAGCGCTTTTCACGATACAAATCGTTGCAAAGCAACTTTACAGCAAATTAAGTTTCTACAATATTTAGTCGTAGCTTATCAGTGGTGACTGTTAGTTAATGTACATATTAGTGCTGTGTTTAAAATATGTATGTATCGTTACAGAGATTTGACGATACGAGTATCGATACAGCTGGCCTGTATCGATATTGTGGCACGTGTGCAGCAGACTGCGCTTAATTTGTTTACAATTTTACAACGTTTAAAATAGAGTAGAAAAGTGCGAGGTTTCTAAAGAAGAATGAATGGAGCATATATAGGCTATAACAAGGTTTAATCTGGCTGCAGAGGAACACAACTGGGTTGCCTGATATAAAGAGACGTAATCCCCAAAACAGAGCTTTACACTTGCACAATACAGAAATATCTGCTAAGTGTGTTACTTGAGCGATTAAGCTATTTAGTTGATAAAACTGCGGGGCAGCGCTAAAGTTTGTTCCTGAATGTCTGAGTGCGGCCGCAACGTGATCTGTGTGTGTGTGACTGAACTTAACATCAAACTGCTTGTTTCACACAAATGCTGGCACAGTCAGCTAGAGTCGCTTTGAACTCGTGCATCTTCGGAAGCGGAGCTGCACAGAAAGTCCTGCCGCGCGCACCCAAACGAACTTGCGGACGCCTCGAGTAAATCAGCCTTGAGCGTGTGTGCGTTAGATACAGTGAAGACAGCGCGTTAGTTTAGAACTCTTCTAATTTTTTTTAATCGTAGAGAGTGTGTTCATTTGTGCAATGATAACCTACCAGCAATGTAAGTTGTGTTTTTTTATATATTAGTATGAGTACACTACAATATAAATTTATTAGAAGGTGTACATTATTATTTATGGGCTTAAAAACAAGATGCAAACAATCAGAATATTGTACCTGGTGGGGAGTGCACAATGTAAACATGAAACATATGCCATTACCTATATTGTACTGTGGTACCGTTATGGAGGCCCTTCATAATGCAGAGGTCAGCTGCCTGCTCTGCCAATAGTTAGAAATGGCACTATAGTAAGCAGTGTTTAATAAACAGCTGTTTTTCTAAATTCTGCTGAGGTGAAATTCAGTGCAGTCCTGTATCGTGATACGTATCGTGGCCTCTGTATCGTGACTTTGCTGGTGATACACAGCCCTAATATATATATATAAGTATATATGAAGCAATAATCATGCATTTATTTCCAAACATATCTGTAGTTCATGGTATTGGGAAAAGCGTGGTTCACCTCTTTTTTTCTTCTTCAGTAAATCGGTCTCCTGCAGGACAACAATATCCTTGGCAACGGGTCCCATATCCTCTGTTCTCACTTCAACCTCCACCTCAGAAAAAAGCTCCTCTGCAGAGATTGAGATCTATTGTTATTTTTACTCTTCACACAAATGTGATATACTGAGTAAGTAGTAGTAATTTGTTAGGTTAGGTTAGCCTGTATTATAGGGTGACCATACATGCCATTTTCCCAGGACGCGTCCTTGCCAGGATTTGTTTTGGCTTGGCTTTGTTTTCCTGTTTCCATGCTTGCTGAAGGTAATGATCGAAAAGTAGTTTGACCAATAACATGCAGGCATTGTACAAAATGGACCAATCATGGTGTGTGTGAGAAGGTGGGATCTACGGACAAAGCGATGCAATTACACGTACATAGGATGTGTGTTCGACTTAAAAGCAGCGTGGCTCACATCAGTGTTTGACATCAAAGTACCTCGAGAGCATTTTGAAAGCGTAAGGAACCATCTGTATGGTATTTTGATGTCATACACCGATGTACACATGCAAACAAAGCCAAAACCTAGATATTTTAGGCAATATAGAAATCCTGGCCAGGACGCGTCCTGGGAAAATGGCACGTATGGTCACCCTACTGTATTACAGCATGCAGTGCATGTGTAGATGTAAAGCTCACCTGTGCTGCGATCGCCCTGCAAGCTGGCCGGTGAATCCATGTGCAGCAGAGCTTCAGCTGCTTCAACAGTTTTATCATGCACAGAGACCTCCACTAAGAGAGAGAGAGGGGAGAATTTTTTTTTTTTCTTGCACAATAAAAACAAGCAAACAAATTTGTTTTCCTATTTCGATGTTCATTGGCTACACTGCATCTTACAAAACAATGCTAAGCGCTCATTGGCCAGGCGTCCTGTCACTCAACGACCTATAACGTCTATAAGTTTACTTCCGCCCTAAACTTCGAAAACGAAAAGCGTATTTTTAATAATATATTTGATATACTGCACCCAGCGAAAGTGCTTGAATAGTTCTCTGTATCAAATACAATAAATCGCAACGTTACTTGTTTATAAAACCAAACGTTTACAACGCTTTTTGCATCAATCTCGACTTAGTCTCATAAAACCAAAAGCTAACCAATTCAGATTTCTTACATGACGCTTTTAATGTAAAAAAAGCAAACCCGCACCCGTTATCCTTCAAAATAGACCGCAACAAATTTGTTAATTGTTGTCTTTGTGAAAAGACATCAGTAAAAAGCAGAACCGTTAGCTGATTTAAACAAACAATCAAAGCCAACAAAAATTAAACGGCGGCTACAAAACATTTGAACCCTCAAGCTCTACCGCAAACCCCTGTTAAGACGTAAACCCTGTTATAAACACTTTAACAGACAGCGTGGCTAAGACGCAAAAAGAAAACAAACACACTTCCTGGTTCCAACAATCAGCATCAATCCGCTAAGAACAAATAACTCCAACTGACTGTAAACGAACATTTTTGAATATACACAACACCGATGGCACACACTACTCTAAAAACACAGAATAAAATTGTCGCTAAAACAAAAGAGCAAGAAATTACTTAGTATTACTTAAACTTGGCGCACGGGTTGACGACAGCTGCTCTTCACTTCCTGGTTGTCAAACGCTTCTTTTGCATCCTTCACTTCAACAGGAGCCCAGTGCGCGTTACCTCAAATCACGTGACACACTTATGTGATGAGTGATGTATTTTTTTATTGTTTACTATCTTTGAGTAAATCGAACTGGTGTTTAGATATCATTGTGAAACTGAGTAGTCAACCAGCAGCATGCTGTATAAAAACGATCAATAACCTCTAAAATTATACAAATAATTACCAATATCTCTCAGGCTTCAGTTACAAAGACGACAATGCAACTATACATAAGCTTCCCTTCTGCGTTTTTAAAAGGTAAATAGAATTCTGAGCAGTCAATGTTGTATTTCGCATGTTTGAGCACAGAGAACAAAACAAAACAAGACAAACAAAATACAGAACAAAAATAATACAAAACCATCGTTTCCATCCAGATTAAAGTTTGCATAACCTATTTACCCTTTTCCATGTTTTTCAAGTGTACTAATCCTACACAAATTATACTGTCAAGAAGCTTTGTTTTTCTAATGTGTATCTTCCACAAAAACGCCACAAGATGTCCCTGTTTAGCTGTTTCTGCTCTTAAAAGAAAATTAAGCCCTCTAAAAAAAAATACAGGGCATATTTGGAAAAGACTCTAAAATCACCATCATGTTTAGTGGTAAACATGGTAATTCAAACAAGTCAATGCAGTCAAAAAACAAGTGCTACAACTTGACTACCTCACTGATTGCTCGCTCAAGCAAACGCATAATACAGCATTTTCCTTGCATGGAAATACAGCCCTCTAACAACTGTGAGAATCACTGCTTACCTGTTGCCATCTCTTGCAACTCAGTCTCCACAACCTGTTCCTCAGCCACATCCTGCACCAGGTAGGTATTCTGATCATCATAGACTAACACCTGAGCAGCATAACACTGCTCCACATCAGCACTATTCACCTGCTCCACTATCACTGCAGGGCAGGCCTTCTCTCCGTCAGCCTCCACCCCATCAGGACAAATCTCCTGGGAAAAAACAAACACTTTGAGTTTCCTTAAAATGTTTTTAATGTAGATTTTAGTTAAGCTGCCATTGTAATATGAGAGGGTGTATTTTGTACAAATGCGGACTTCACCTGCTGAGCTTCCTCATCTCCAGCGACATACTCCAATATATTCCCTCCACCATCTACAATCACCACAGAGGTCATGACTCATTCCTCTGTGTCAGAACCGCACTTATCCACTGCGCCCCTGCTGATGACCTTGAGTGACCTCACAGCCTGAGAAATAAAAACAGTCATTGGTAAATGCAGTGTGGAAAACTGTGCACTGTGTGTAAAATATCAATATCTTTAAACCATACCCCTCAACATACTGTTCAGACAAATCATTGTAAATTAATTAAACTATTTAAGAATTAAAATCTCCCAAAGGCATTTGTACTAAATCTTGTGACTACTTCGGTCAACAGGGTACGGATATCATCTGATGTCTTTTCAGTTGGCATGGAAATAATCTAATATTAATAAAGAGCACAAGCAGACCTTCAGGCAAACAAATGCACACACACGCAGAAACAAAACAAGAAAACGGAAGAGGCCTGTATCCTGCTGGCAAAAGTGATCTTAGCCCAACCATATTCACGGTTTCAGGGGGTTTTTTCTCAAAAGAAAAACCCCTAAGGGTTGTGCCCATTTCATGCCCCATCTTTGCTTTTAATTTCCTCTACTGTGTTGCCCTTTATCACGGTTTTCCATCAAGCATAACAAAATGTAAACACTGATACTAGACCTTTTTTTTTTTTTTATTGAACAGTATCAATTTACACACTCAAATGGGTCAGGGGGGTTTTTTCTCAAAAGAAAAACCCCTAAGGGTTGTGCCCATTTCATGCCCCATCTTTGCTTTTAATTTCCTCTACTGTGTTGCCCTTTATCACGGTTTTCCATCAAGCATAACAAAATGTAAACACCGATACTAGACCCTGACTAGGGGTCTGTTATATTACTGACATACAAATAGCGCCTCCATTCTCATGCGATGACATATTGTATCAACTGATTTTTTTTAACAAGGAGTGGCCAAATTTGAAATATTAACAGTGAACAGAAAACAAATGAAATTGTATAGAAAAAAAACACCCACGAATCATTAGTTCGGTAAACAAACGCTTGAGGTATAACTTAAACAGCCGCGCTAAAAACAAACCGCCATCTTTCTAATGATGGCTAAATGAATTAACTTTAACCTCTTATGTATGTATACATAGAAATATCTGATATTTCTCACCGTTTGTGATGATTTCTTGTCGTTTGGTGCACCTCAAGACACTCGAGTGCACTCTGTCATAAGGTTAGCATGCTAACCATGCTAATGAGACTGATGTTAAAGCGGGTCAACTTGCGCGAACTGCACGCTGATAAAGAGCACGCATGCATGCGATAGACAGATGTCTATTTGGTCAATGTAAAATATAAAAAGATATGAGTTTTGACAGGCTGCGTTGGTGCAGTAGCTAATGTTTTGCGTAGCTGGTCTCGGGCCTCCCGTTGCAGGATCTGACTGACGAACTGCGCAGCAACCGTAACTGACGTAACATACACCCTTGTCAGGTGCGCGCGCTAACATTTCAACAAGCTCAATTTAAAAACACAATAAACAAAAAAAAATGGGATAGAGATCATGACATAAATAAACTATGTTTAATACTATCACAATAAATAATATCATAATAATATATTTAAATTAGCAAATGTTTCCGGGGGAGGTAGCAGGCAGATATAAGTTAATATACACAATGTAGTACATCACCTCGATATATTTCAAATATACAATAATATAATTGAAATCGCAATCTGTACAGTCGTAACCTCAGACAAATCTCTATTACTAATAATTTCCTGAAAATGCTTCTCCTGAAATCACCAAAATAAGGTCATTCCCAAATCTAATATTGCAGCTTATTAACAGAGAAATCTGCACTGAAGCGCCTGATAATGAAACAATCACACAAAAATATGTTTTAACTCTTTATTTTTCTTTGACATACATTCACAGTTTAAAAAAACCCTAGTAAGGGCCTACAGTGAAAGAGAAGCCTCATAAGAGCACATGAATGTGTATTAAATTCCTAACCCTTAAAACAAAAACAGAAAAGAACCCGTGAAAACACCATTTCTACTGAACCATACTTCCCATTATTCCCTCACATTCACATTATGTAGATGCAATCTTACTTATAACACTTATAAGGTCCCTTTTGAAATATGAAGGAAATAAGTGACAAAATTGTTAGGTCTTTTTTTATTATTATTATTATTTTTTCCTTTGTGGATCCACATATGCCCGTCTACCAGTTTAAAATCTCAAATCATATGAGCATCAAAACTGTAGTATCAGTGAGAGTGTAACGTTAGCGTAACCTTGTTTTTGCCACATCAAGCAAAGGACTTTATTTATGTATTTTTGCGAAACAATTTGTATAATCACAAGAGAAGAGAGAACAGCAAAACAAAGGCAAAGGAGTATAGCAGTGGGGTCTGCCTTTTGGATAACACTGTAGAGACTCGCTTTAGAAATGAATACTGGAATGTGACTTGTAACATGGCTTATTGTTGTTGTATTGACTATATTGGTAAAGGTAATCGGTTTGTCGGCTGTTTTTTGACCAAGTCATGTCCCATTGGTAATGCCAGCTGGTTACTATAATACTGGTTACTAGAAAAAGGAGAACACTGTCTTTTCAAGCTGAGGTAGAGAGGTACAAAAAATAATAATAGTGCTAATTCATAAATAATGCAAATGAAAAATAGATTGAAGACAGAGGAGAACCAGAAAACTGATGGCCAGCATGCAGGTATGACAGTGTTTGTGGCAAATTTGTAGCCCTGCTGGTTGCAACTATTGACATGCCAATTCCAAGACATGTCCTATAATGTGATGTTTGAGGTAGGGTTCACTATAGTATAGGCTCCAATGTGCAGTTGAGTCAAAAAGAGTGGAGTTCCATTTAAAAAGGCTATAAATATAGGTCACAGCTTTTCATGCACATTATAATTTTCAAGAAACTTTTGTCTCACATCAGAGTGAAGTGAATGTTCACATGAAGTAACCACTCTCCAGTGGAGAGCAGTGGAAATAGAGTATTATTTTGAGCTGAGTCGGAAGGAAACTGCATATTGGGCCCAGTGTAAGGATTACTGAAATCCAGGGGCTCAAGGAAATGGGGAAGGCACATCACTAATTGTTTATCAGGGAACCGGTTTACTATCCCATGACATCTGACTGCTCCCAACTGAGAAAATGCAAAACAAGAATGAAAATATCATGTCAATATACACTAACTTTTAAAGGTTTGGATCGGTAAGATTGGTTAATGTTTTTAAAGAAGTCTCTTGTGCTCAATAAAGTTTCTATTTTAATATATAAAAAAAATAGAAGTATTATATAATAGACTATAATAGAGATGTTTACATTTCCAAACATTACATTTGATACAAATATCAAATTTCAATTACTATTATTAGAAAATATATTATGTATTATATTATTAAAACACAAATTAACATAGAAAACATGATTTTTTACCTTTTTTAGTTGGTATTAATACATCTGCACTTTAAGCATATGGTGCTTGCCCTAGGAAAAATATTAAAAAGTAACATTTATATAATAAAAATAATGTCAAAGTATGTCAAGAATTTACATCAGAATACACACGCCTTTGTCTTAATTTATCTTACCATCTTCTAGCTAATTCAGTATTAATCTAATTTCAAGTATTTGTCAAGCAATGATTCTGTTAATCCACATTTTTTCTCCCATCATTATGTTCTTAACTAGTTAACCAGCAGTGCATTGTTAAACCAGATTACCTGTTACCTGTCCCGATGGCTCTTCACCATCATCAGGGGCTGGGATGATCTTGCCAGTCACGGGTGATACACCGAGCACCATTGGCTTCTTTTCTGTTTTGGGAGCTCCCTCCAAGACAACCAGTATGTAGTGTCGTTTGGGCTCTTCCAAAGGTGCACTTGACGTTTCAGCTGGAGCAACTTCCTCAGTGACCACTATGCTTGCAACATCTGTTTCAACAACACTTTCTGTAACTTCCACAACTGGACTTGCTGCTTGTTCCTCGACTATACTTACTGGAGCCTCCACAACTGCACTTTCTGCAATCACCTCTTCTGCCTTCACTTCCTCAACCACTGAAATATCCTCTTCTGCTACTTTGGCTGCAAGTGTTTCCTCAAGTTCTTCAGTTGCTACAACAGGTGCGTCTTCAGTTACAAAGGAAACGGCTGCCTCTTCTGGCACAGGGGCAACAGGCATCTCTTCTATCACTGGGGCAACTGATACCTCCTCTGCTGCTGGGGCAATAGATGTCTCTTCTGTCACTGGGGCAACTAAAACTTCCTCTTCTATCACAGGGACATCAGATGCTTCTTCTGAGGATACTGGAGAATCAACTGGTGTCTCCTTTACAACTGGAGCCACTTCTACCACTGGGGAAACTGGTGCTGCTTCATTCACTGGAGCAACAAATACTTCTGCTGCTGAATCAACTGGTGTCTCCTCTGCTACTGGAGACTCTTCTACCACTGTGGCAACAGGCTCATCTACAACAGGGGAAACTGATATTACTTCCGTCACTGGAGGAACGGACAATTGCTCTGCTACAGGAGGCTCTTCTATTACAGTGGCATCTGGTGCCTCTGCTACTTCTTCTGCTACTAGAGAAGCTGGTTCCTCCTCCATCACTGGAGCAACAGGTGTCATCTCTGTTACTGGTACATTTTCCAAATGATCTGTTGTAGGAACCTCAGTGGGCATCTCTGGTAGAGCTTCAACTGACACATCTTCCACAGATTCAGACTCCACAGGAACAGCCTCGATCACGGAGGCAGCAGCCAGCTTTACTGTTTCTGCTGCTGGTGTGCTAACCAACCCTACAAGACATAATCAAGCCACCCAATAATTACACACAAAAAAACAGACATTAGGAATTAAATGACTTATTCAAAGGTTTTATAACTGTCAATTTTAAGTTCAAATTGTCATTTCTCGGTGTGTGTGTCTGGAGTTTAAAACAAAAGATTAATCTAGACACAGACAAAATAGGAAAGATAGAAATGAGACTACGAAAAGTAGAGTACACAGGTTCATCCCCACTACATTAGTGATAGTTTTAACAAGAAAGAAAAGAGCTTAAGTAGCCTAAGTAAAGTTTAGTGCATTCCGGTATGATCTATGGTGTCTATCTTTGCATTTCACAAAATGTAAGAGACTTTCAGCGAGTATCATTATGCATGATCGCAGCATGCAGCGCCATTTAGGGGTTTCCCATCATTCAGAACATACATTAAGAGGCTTTACTGCCAAATATCACTTAGAAAGGGGCACACCACAAGTATAACTACAGCAAAAGTTAAGAAATAAAACAACTCTTTATGTAGAGATGATATTATTGGTTATAATGTACAACACCAAGGACCTTTACACTAAATGCAGCATTTTAAAACATTACTTTTAAAACGGAGTATGAACTTGTGTTAAAGATGTTATATTTCAGTTTGTAAAAGCAGAACCTTTTCAGAAAAAAATTATACGCAGAATATTTTTGATATTTATCAATTTCATTTTATTAATTGGCTTTGAATCCCTTATCCACTTTTATTACACGATTGCAATTTCCAAATAAATGAGCAGTTTCATTAATCACACAACACATGACCTTCTATGTAGGTTACTGAGTTCCTTGTCAGTTCAGTCATACAGAGGAATATAAAGGGAAAACTAATACAGAAACACATATGGCCAAGTTGCTAGGGAGCAAAACACTCACAGTTTTCACAATTTTAACTGGCGTGTACCAACTAAGTGATATCTGGCAGAGAAGCACGTTTTCGACTGAACTGTTACTGTTATTACAAAACAACAAATAACTACATACAGCAGTACATTTGTTTTTTTGTGCCTCAAATAGCAGATAAGGCAGGATAGAAGGCTGACAGAATGACAGAAGGTTGGCTGAGATTTGTGAGAAGATTGAGAGTGAAGCTAAGAGTAAGAAGGAGAACAGGAGTAGATGGTCTGAAGTGTGTCCATTGGAATGTATGGTCACATGTAACAAAAAGCAGCAACTTTGGATTCTCACAGTGGTTTCTACAGTTATTAATACTTGAAATTGTTTTATAATTTATATAATTTTCAAATATTTCCAGCAAAATCCAGGAATAGAATAAAAATATACACAATAAGCTGTGCGCTATATAGTGGGATGACATTATTGCAATTCAAGCATCAAATCCTGTTGTATAACACATTGATGCAAAAAGAGGTACAGTATAATGAAGACTATACAGTTAATCACATACACTGTCATTTAGTTAATGTGTCTCTGAGCACCTTAAAACTGCAGTTTATGACTAAAGAATATACTTCCAAGAGAGGAAAAATTAGGAAGACCTGCAGTATTTGAGCAATAAAATCTCTCTTAATTTTGTTCAAGTACCATGTTTTGTTCTTTTTTGATTGTAAGGGTAACATGTTTGGATAAAGTGAGACAGTGACCATTTTGCTGTATAGGACATTTGAGTCTTCCGTATCTTGTGTGTGTGTGTGTGTGGGGGGGTGAGTGTTTGAGTACCCATGAGCCATTTAGGACTCTGTACTAGTAGCCTCTGCTACTGCCTCCTCTTGGGGGGCTGGTGGCATACCGTTGCTCTCTGACGCCGGCTCTTCAGCTTGGATAACAGGAGTTACGACAGCCTCTGCTGCTGCTTCTACTTCCTCTGCTACCTTCTGCACTTCGTCTGCCACCGCTGCCACCTCCTCTGCGGTTTCATGAACAACCCCCGCCACCTCAGCAACCACCTCTGCAGTCTCTGCAACCTTTTCCACAACGGTCTCAAGAGTTCCCACCTTCCCTCTGGTGGCCTCGTCTGTTTCCAGCAAGACCTCAGCTGCCTCAGCAGGAACATCCTCCTCGGCTGTGCTCTCTACAGTTTCTGCCACCTCTCCTTCCTCTGCACTAGCTTCTTCTAAACAGACAACAGAAGAAAGAACAATTAGGCATCAAGCTACGTTTTCATTTTTAGCACACTCATACTCACTTTTGAATCTCACATAGAAATGACTGGTTTGAAATTATATGAAATTATATTTTGCCTAATGAAAATTAAACCAATTTTAAGACTAAGATTATTTTATAAGATTATAAAATAAGAAAAAAAATTTTTTTTGAAAAGCATATTTTGCAATAATCTAAAAAAAAAAGAAACCAGTACACTGCAGTAATTCAAATTATCCTGTCATAAATTAATTTAATTGAGATCAATCTATACTGCCATGATGTTTTTACAATTTAGAGATTTTTTTCCATAATTTATTATTTATAAAATACAAATTATTACCATTTATTATAATTTTCTTATTTACATTTTACAATTACATTCTCTTACATTACTAAAATCATAAAAATCCAAATGTAACTTTTCATAAGTAATTACTTTCAATGAGTGAAATTCAATTTTTATAGATTTTTCATTTATAAATACAGAGAAGTAATATTATAGATCTTGCAAAATATTACTTTTAATTCAGGAGTGTAATGATACCTAGACAGTTTTTGTAAGGTGGTAATATAATCACCAATATCTATAACTTTACTTTCCTAATATTCATAAATTAACAATCTTTTGAGAACTAACTGCAAATAATATATAATAATATAATAAACTATATAATACTTTATAATGATTTTAGTAAATGTAAGAAAAGTAATTATTAATCAAATTATTATTTTTATTATATAAATAGTAATGATAATTTAATTATTTAGTTGAAGTATAATATATTATGGTAGTATTCATTTAACTGAATTTAATTTATGCTAGTTACCCAAGAACATCAGTGCAGTTAAGAACATCCATATACACAGTCAAATGTTTACATTTGCCACCATGCCTTTCAAAATGTCTCACACACATCCATCTTATCAAATCTCCTGGAACACCCAATAAATAGCTAAACGGGGAATATAAATCTAGCTTTGTCAAAATCACACACAACCCAATCACTACAGGCAGCATGCAAAACCCAAGAATGAGGAGGGAGAGTAAAAAGAGAAACTGAACAGAAACAACAGGAAGAAAGGGGCTGGGAGGACAGGTGAGGAGAGGGAATACAAAGATGGCTGAGCCTTACCATCTGTTCAAAGTTAGCAGTACCAGCAACTCTGTGAATTCCAAGAACACAGAATAACAACCAAAGGGGATTTGTTGTGTGTGTATTTAATTAGTTAACTCACAGGGAAGCAGTCTTTCAATTTCTACTGTATTACACCACAATTAACATTTTAAATAAGAGTTTAAAAATCAATGGAATGAAAAACATCAGTTCAATGGAAAAAGCAGGACTCATAACGACTTTAGCTCAGAAGAGAATCATCCAAAAAGTTCTGACTGAAAACTATAGGTGACCAGCCCAGACTGTCCGAATTGGTTTACTCTGGAAAGAGTCAGAGCAAAGAGACAATTAGGAAAGTTAGGAAAAAGAATAGGTGAAGCTTTGAGTTTGTTGTTTAATATTCTGTTTTGGTATTTGAAAGACCACAGTATAATGTTTGCTTGTTTGTGTTTAACGCCATTCCAGCTTCTATGGCTATTTTCATGGCGAGAAATATTATAGCTGAATTATATCATGTTTTTATCATTTAGTTTTGCTAAAAACTCCAAAACTGTATTTGGCTTAACTCTGTTAAAAATCTCTTCAAAAGAGTTAACTGAATAAAAAAAAATTCTCAATGAGTTAAAACCAGCACAATCTAATAAACATGTTGGAGGATCTTCCTCTAGTATTAAAAACTTGTGTGTCACGAACAATTCTACAGTGGGTATAAACAATCTGGTCCCATCGGTTAAAAAATTCTAATCATTAAAATAGGAGCACAGGTAAGTAAGATGGGAAAAAGTGTTGTGAGAGAAAATGGGAGTGCACAGGGGTGCAGATGGATCATATACACAGTTTATTCTAGAGGTGAAAGAGAAAGCCACCCAGTTCTGGATTAACAGGCTTTCCAACAAATAGGATCAGGGGATTAGGTGAGTTAGAAGGGTGACATGAGAACAACTCTTTAATCCAATCATACATTTATGCATTTGGCAGATGCCTTAATCCAAAGTGATTGCATTCAAGGTATCCATTTTATCAGATCATACTTTCCCCAGGAATTGAACCCATGAACTTGGCATTGTAAGTACCACACTCTTCAGGAATGCTGTAGCGCAAATAACACAAAGACAAAAAATGCCATAAAAATGCATTGTTTAATCAAAATCAGTCTTGTTTAGCTTACTTTTCGGCTTCAGTCTGTGGAAGATCTAGGCTCTTTGGCATTGCAGTTTAGCCATCATTCTACCAATATCTGCCCACTGTAGTGTCATTACAGGATATTTGCAAAACTTAAGTTGATCCTACTTGGCATATAGCAAATATTAATCAGAACAGGTCATAACCTATGTGCCAAGAATATAATATTTGTCCGGTGTTTTGCAGCCAATAAGGTATCAGGATCAACTAAAGGGGAGGAGACTGAAAAGTAGGAGGCGTCATCATTTAGTTAACCTTTGACTTTCAGAAATCAAGGCTATAATACAGTTCCAGCAATAACTCTCAAAAATACTTATGCAGCAGTTCAGACCATGCAAGTTAAAGCACAAGTTAGTTTTAGTAAACTTCACTAAATTGATCCCATTTGTTTTGAGGCAAACAGATGTGTTACACAAACATTTAAAAGACAAAACTGTAATTTTTCCATTTAAATATCATAATAAAGTTATTTATGGTACATCATGGAGAAATTATGACATAAAAAGATCACACATGAACTCACCATTGCCATTCTCCTCACCTAAAAAAAACAAACAAACAAAAAAAATTAAATGATGGCACATTGTAATCTGAAATGTCAATGAACCCTGAAGCGGCTGTATAAAACTTTGTCAACAGTCACTCACTCATATCAGACCGCATAATATCCCCTTATTTATTATACTTGAATGAGAGCGCTTTTTAATGCTGCTGTCATTTAGATAAGGCAGTTTAATAATGTTTGAAAAACAAACAAACAAAAAAAATTAAATGATGGCACATTGTAATCTGAAATGTCAATGAACCCTGAAGCGGCTGTATAAAACTTTGTCAACAGTCACTCACTCATATCAGACCGCATAATATCCCCTTATTTATTATACTTGAATGAGAGCGCTTTTTAATGCTGCTGTCATTTAGATAAGGCAGTTTAATAATGTTTGGCTCAGATGCTGGAGTGTTGAACATGCTTGGATTTGATAGTTATTTAATGTGGTGGAAGTGAATTTGGCAAGACTGTGACGGTGAACTAAGAGGGAAAATTTCAGCTGTCTAACATTATTGTGAGAGGGTGCCAAATGTCTTCCACATACCCCAACTCGAAGGGCTGCAATGTATTATTTATTTATTAGATCTCATATTTTTGGATACAGACATATGCTGACAATTTAGATCAGCATTCCTGATGCCACTGAGAATGAAATTCACAGGGTTACTACTACCAGCGCTGTGTGAATAGCATTGTTTTCATTGCATATGTCCAACAAGATTATCTGTATATGACCTTATGCCCATATCTTTCATCTTGAGACAGCTATGCTAGTATTCAACTTCCTGTAGCCAGGTAAATGGTTTCTGCTCTTGCATCCTAGTTTTAACAGGCCATAGGAAAACCTGAATCCCAAAAGTGACACTGACTAAATTACAGCAATAAAATCTGATGTTTAACCAGACCATAGGTAGGGCTGGACGATATGGCCAAAATTGATATCACGATATATTTCTTCATTTCGGTCGATACGATATAATTCCGATATCGATATGAACACTATTTATCTGAATTCGAAATCTTTTGTAACATTATAAATGCCTTTATCATCACTTTTGATCAATTTTAAGCATCCTTGCTAAATAAAAGTATTAATTTCTATAATTTCTTTCCCAAAAAATTAATAAAAAT
>NW_015505588.1:735720-737496 GCF_001515645.1 Sinocyclocheilus grahami | reverse complement strand
ATAAATAAGTGGGACAGATGAAATTCAATAATAATAGCGGAGCCTCAACATTGGATTTGCAGCGTTACGCATTCTAGCCATTCGCTCTGCAGCTGAAGTGAATGACAGCTTGGGAGCTCTCGTTGCTCGCTTTCTGTAGCCTATATCATTTTATTTTTAAGATTTATTTTTAATGCTTCTGTAAAGGACTAACGGCCGCATAGCCTACTGCAGAGTTTAAGGGAGACAATGGCACTTAACAGTAAAGTCATATCTAAATATGTTCTTTTCATTTATGAAGATTTAAGTATGTAGTTTATGCACATTTGTTCAAAACAGCCTGGCAGATTGTTCACAAGATGTAGGCAAAAGTTTGTATTGTATACAGGAAGGATGCGCGTTCTTATCATTCTTCTGTTGCGCTGCTTGTCTATTTCTCTTCAAAGCACCAACTTAAAATGTCTATTTTGGTGTGATTGCTTGTGTTACATGAGAAAATGTATAATTTTGCCTTACTGATGCAGTAGCCTATTTAACGCGGGTGCGGTTCAGGTTGCGGGTCGGGTACAGAATTAAATGGGTGCTGGCTGCTGTCGGATAACGGGTCGGGTGTTCTGTTGTGTAGCTACTGGATGCAGGTTTACCTAACAGCACCCGTGCAGGACTCTGCTTTAAACTGCTTTGCGTCTCTCCGTCAGATAACCTCACGTGCATGATGCGCCATTTACGGGGGCTTATTTAAAATGAAAACTCATTCTCTGCCAGCAGGAGGCGCTTTTAGAGTGATAAAACTGGTAATGTATATCGAAATATCGGAAATGTGTTTAAAAATCATATCACCGTTATTGAAAAAAATTATATCGCGATACATATTGATATCGAATTATTGTCCAGCCCTAACCATAGGTGAGACTTACTCTTGGGTGGCCATGGTTTGGGTTTCCAGTCAGACTTGGGACGAGCATCAATTTCAGAAACACGATCAACAAAACGTGCGTGGTCTGTTGCAACTGTTCTGTAAGCCTATCAGACAATTCAATAAAGACATTAATTCATTCAACAAGTGATCTGACATCAAACTATATCATCAATGGTTTGAGTTTTTAAGGGGCCATATGATGCTTTTTTAAAGATCATTATTTTGTGTATTTGGTGTAACAGAATATGTTGACATGCTTTAATGTTCAAAAAACACATTATTTTTCAAATACTGTACATTATTGTAGGTCCTCTATGCCCCGCCTCTCTCAAACACGTCGTTTTCAACAAAGCCCCCTCCTTTGACAAGCGCAGTCTGCTCTGATTGGCCAGCTGACCTAGTGCATTGTGATTGGCCGAACACCACAAGCACACGTCGGAAATGTAACGCCCCTGACCATAATTGCGAGCTTCAGCTTTCAAAGTACATATCAAGACAGTTAATAATGTTGTTAGTTTTACCATCAGTTCAAGCCCGAAAGGGCAACAGACAGTGATGATGCAGTACACAAGCCACGGTTAAGACAGCTGACGTGCTATGATTTCTGACAGGCAGTTCACTCTCCTGTGATGTGACCCTGTTCCCCTCACACACACACAGCACAGTTACTCAGCGCTGCGCAAAACTCTGCATTTGAACAGTCAATAGCAAATACTTAAAGTAATAATAAAACATACTTACAGTCGCTGATTCAGAAGCGCCAGATTGTCATAGCAAAGCCGGAATTTACCCTTTTTTTTTAAAGAAATAGCCTTTGTGCACAGCCAGCCTTGTACTCTTCTAGGTTAAAAAAAACTGTCGTCCATAAAATGCGTTGC
>NW_015505588.1:726805-734495 GCF_001515645.1 Sinocyclocheilus grahami | reverse complement strand
ATTTGAACAGTCAATAGCAAATACTTAAAGTAATAATAAAACATACTTACAGTCACTGATTCAGAAGCGCCAGATTGTCATAGCAAAGCCGGAATTTACCCTTTTTTTTAAAGAAATAGCCTTTGTGCACAGCCAGCCTTGTACTCTTCTAGGTTAAAAAAAACTGTCGTCCATAAAATGCGTTGCACAAATTCGAACATCTGGGTTGTGCTGTTCTGTTGTAAATAAACCTTAACCAATGATTCCTAATTGCATCTATTTCCGGAAGGCCAAATAAAGTGCTTTTGCTTTCGCACTGAAACACACAGCGTCTCCCTGACATGGCTGCATCAACACTACTGCTGTTCCTGAAACCACGCCTTCTTTCTTTGCGTGCACATTTGGGTGGCATTATGCTAATATTTCAATATAGTGATGTAGATATGTGGGGGCGTGTTAGAACGAGCCGTTTTAGGTAGGCGTGGTTGATTCTTAACTTTTATAAAGAATATCTCTTTGGATTTGAGACTAGTCTTTGCAACTTTACAGATCTTCTTTATGCACCAAGAGCTTGTATCACTTCAGAGAGAAAGGAAAACTTGAAATCGCATCATATGACCCCTTTAATCAGACTTACATATGCCACGGCACCGGCGAAGGCTCCACCGCAGAGAACGACATAAAGGAAATTCTCACCGGAGCCGCCAGGAACTGACGACATGAGCCTCCGTGGAACTACTGCACAGAGAACAGAGGAGTAAGACCAAGATTTTGGATGTGTGCACATTATTAGTTGAGGCAACAATGTAAGATATACTTTCTCCCTCTCTCAGTTTCAAGATTGAATCAAGTTAATAGTTTAATATAACTTTGAAATATGTTTTATAATAATGTTTTAGTCAAAGTGTCTGACACAGATAGACTTTCATGGCAGTCAAACCAGAGCTGCTCTCTGCCCAGTAGGTCACTGCCTGATTGGATTCTGGGCAATGGTTTTAGGTACCTGTAAATATTCCTTTCAGCATTCATCTAGATATGCATTGTGTTATTTCCATAACTCAAAAATATGGTGAAGGTAATCTTAAGTGAACAGCATTTTACACTATGGATGTGAAGTACTAAGTGGACTCAAAATAAAATAGAAAATTCAGGTTTGTAACCCTCTATATACAAGTTTTACTGCAGCAGTTGTGTGTTTATTTAATGGTATACATATCAGTAAATTATTTCTCAGTACATAAAAAGAATTATGCATATGCATTATTTTGTCTGTTTTCTTACATAATCACCAATTATTTCATTTTATATTCTATGCTTCAATGACTATCAAAAACCTCTCCTTAGTGCTGACAGTTCCTTGTCCTAAAAAAAAGTTAGAGGGCAGGGAGCAACTTAAATTTAGAAAACCATCAGTGAAGTTTGATCATTCAGGACTGGAGGACAAAGATCATTCTGACACAAACTTTGTAGACTTTTTAAGGAGTAGATTCAATACTCTCATTAAGATAATCCAGTCACTCATGCCCAGCTAGAGTAAATAGGTTCTAGACACCTCTGTGTTATTTATACCAGCTAATCTGTTAATCTTTCCCAGGAGTCAAAGGGTGAACCAAACGGAAAGCGATACATGCTCGGTTAGACTACTAGGAACCAATGTAACTTTTTCAATGTCAGATGCTGATGACAATATCTAATTTATAATGAATAATAATAATAATAATAATTTATGCATTTAGCAGACGCTTTTATCCAAAGCGACTTACAGTGCATCCAGGCTATACATAGTTAGACTACTAGGAACCAATGTAACTTTTTCAATGTCAGATGCTGATGACAATATCTAATTTATAATGAATAATAATAATAATAATAATAATTTATGCATTTAGCAGACGCTTTTATCCAAAGCGACTTACAGTGCATCCAGGCTATACATTTTTTACCAGTATGTGTGTTCCCTGAGAATCGAACCCACAACCTTCTGCGCTGCTCTACCACTGAGCCACAGGAACGCAACACTTAATTTAGTTTGACAATAGCTGATATAATTCCTATATTTACATAATACCATTTAACAACCGCAAACAAGAGATAAATGAAAGTAAACTCATATTTCACACAATATTTACCAATAAAAAAAAAATTCACAATATGGCAGTAGTCTTAGTCTTATACTGACTTATACTAGTCTTATATTGTGGATGCAGCATAAAACAATGAATTAATGAATAAAACAATGTTTTTAGTTTTAGTTTGCACTTTGCAGTCAGTCATATTAATTTTATTCCACAAGTTTAAGTGTCCAATAATATTTTTTTACTTTAACAACTACATTAAAAGTTCACTATTTGCAACATAATTTACTCAACCTCATGTCTTCACAATATGGCAGTAGTCTTAGTCTTATACTGACTTATACTAGTCTTATACTGTGGATGCAGCATAAAACAATGAATTAATGAATAAAACAATGTTTTTAGTTTTAGTTTGCACTTTGCAGTCAGTCATATTAATTTTATTCCACAAGTTTAAGTGTCCAATAATATTTTTTTACTTTAACAACTACATTAAAAGTTCACTATTTGCAACATAATTTACTCAACCTCATGTCTGTTGAAACCCATAAACTTTTTAACCCAACTAACCAGCAAATCTCCTTCCGCAAAAAGATTTATCACAGCTTGATACTGGAACGGCTGAGCGAACAAGAATTACAACGAAAGGCTTTAAGCAAGTGGTATCTGACAAGTGTAGGCCTACCGTCCCATCCGCTCATGGCTATTTGAGGAGATATTTAGTGGACAGGTCAGGCGGTGTGATTATATCTATGCTTATTTCAACATTTTCATGTAATATTGTTATTAACTGCATTACAAACATCCTAACCTAGATTTTCACATACATTTAACCAATACAATCAAATTGGTTACTTTATGACAGATCCCCAGAGAAGTCAATGGCAAAAATGTGATACTAGTAACAATGGAATACTTACTAGTCATTATTGAAACAAGTACAAGTATCTAATACATAAGCAATAGTATATGTTTAAAACTAGTATTCAGACTGGAAAAAAATAATATAGCATTTACTGTGAAACTTTTCACTCCGAATTGCTAGAAAATTTCACAAATAATTACAAAGGAACAGCAAGTAACATTGAATTAAACATAATAATTAGGTAAAATTTTACATAGTCTTGCAAATCATACTCTAAAAATCTTTTAGCTTTATGTACAACTTTTAAAAAAATCAGTCAGTGTAATAATTATTAGTAGCATACCTAATGAAACAATTCTGATATATTTTAAAGGTACAAGTACCTAAAAAAATAATATTAGTACCTAACGGAATGGATACAAGTATCTAAAAAAATATGTACTAGTAGCATGAAAATAGAGTAAGATTTAAGGATTAAATGTAAACGGCTTGCCATACAGCAGCCATAGGTCCGCGCGCAGGCGTCTATAGCTCGACCACGTAACAACCACGTGAGCTGTACGTGGAAACATGCTATGGCACTCTTAGAGCACTGAAGGTCACAAATCAAGCAGAATACTTACACCATGATGCCAAATGTCAAATTTCAACTGACTCCCTATTACGCAATTTCGTGTTTCATAATCCATTTAGTGACGACCGGAATGAATTTGACAGAACAATCATTAATCTAATCAAGTTCAAGAGCCTACAACAAACTTTTCGCAATGTTTAAAATGCACACGAATGGTCAATGTTTTTTTTTTTTCCCCAATAATACATCTCTGCAAAATGATTATTAGTGCAGATCTGCAGTGCCCAAGATGGCTACATTTTTGTGTGCTTGGTGCCAGGCTGCTGTTTGAGATGTGTACATTGTGTTCCCTGCAAATGACAATGCCAACATGTGTTAGTATAGTAGGCGTGTAACTTCTGTCTGGCACTAAAAACGTATCTCGAAAGCCATTTAAAAATGTGGAGCACCAATAGGATCCGATGTTGAGACTGACCTTCATGTCCTCTTAACCCTAAACCACATGCCATCTGCCCAAATTTTTTTTAGTTTTTGTAAAATATGATACAGCTCGCTCAAGCACATTTTAATTGCAAGCGATAGTCGAAAAGCGTGAAATATCACAATTAAAGCCCAAAACGCACTGCAAATTACATGATTTACAGGCTAAATGAAACTTTACGAGACAGATACACTGGAGCTCACCATCTCTATTGAGCCGAGCGCGGTACAAGGACTGTCGCGCCAGAGGCCCACACCTCTGCCAGGCTGCTCTGCACGCAAACATCGTAAAAACTGCCACAGGAGGAAAGCAGCGTGCGAGACGAGTCCAATGGAGGCGCAATCAATGACTGAAAGTGCGGAGACAGTTGGAGGGGAGGAGTGAACATGAGGGGAGGAGAAAGCGCTTGTCTGAGTCCTCCCACTGCTGGGATTCCGTGGCACGCTACCAACCACATTGTTTGTTTAATTTATGCTACTTGCATTGCAAAACTATCTATATTTACTCAAATAGTCTTTTTAGCCACGCTTTATCGTGGCACCAGCAATAACAGAACATTTCCCTAATGTTATTGTATGGTTCTGTTTATTTTTATCCCAATTCTTACGTTCCACTAACATTCACAGCGGTGAGACAACTAATAAGAACCTATATAGAACATTTTCTAATAGTTGTTTTCTAGGGTTCATAACTGAATACTAACGTTACCAGAATTTTGCATGTTTTTTGTGTTACATGTCTAACTACTGTTAGCTTCAGTTGAATGTTTATTATACTATTCTGTTTAATAGTATGCTTTGCTGTGTATAGAAAAGCTGCAGTGATTAATAAGACAGACAATCTCCAGAGCTCTGTGGCCAATTTATTAGCAGTAATGTGTTTACCCACCATGCAAAAATCGTGGGGGATTTCTCCCTTTGGGGGGCACCAAACTCCAACATCAACATATTTGTTGTTTTGTGTCCATGTGTGTTCTCCACTGTACAAAGGCAATATTTTTACTCAAATCTTCAACTTGCTTTTCCTGACCACATTAACCTGACTCTTATTTAATATTAAAAACTGAATCTTGAAACAGCACTTGTTTGTTGTCACTGAATGTTGCTTTCAAAAGTCTGATCCCGTAGAAAGAATTAACCATAGGTATTTACTTAATTAGCATACACAAAGTACAAGAATGATACTGTAATTGTTTTGGTTATAAATCACATCATTAGACTTAATTGAAGGGGAAAATTTTAAACCATATATTTAACTTATATTTCTATCTCTGCAACTCATGTTTGCTGGAGTCAAGAGAGAGTGACTACAGGCAGGTTATATATACACATCTTTAATAAACATTATTGTACAAGCAGATGAACACTGAAACAGGAAAAACAGATCCACAAAAGAAGATCCGCAAAGCACAGAGCAATTGCTGCCCTACAAAGGGAAAAAATAGATACTATTACATCATTAGCATGGCATCAAAATTTACAAATTACATTAACACTGAATAAAGAGTTTTTAGAGAGAATTAATGGTTTTACTTACATGGCCTCATGAATTATTCTAACCCATTCCTTGTTTTGTACTCATGCACATCAGTGCTGTGCTGTTTAAACAGCTGGTGGGGAACAGAGAGTGTGTTTAGAAGAATAAAAAAAGTACGTTTGTGCGTATGTTTGAGAGATCATTCAAAATGAGTTACCAATGCCCACAAGACAGCTGTGCTCCCAAATGCTAGTCCTACTCTCAGCATGTTTGGCTTGGAGGGATCCGGTTTAGAAGCTATAAAGGAATTTCTGCTAATCACTAAAAGGAGAGAGAAAAGCAATCCTCAAAACTTTTTATATTTAACACAATGTCTGGTTTAGTGGACAGTTTTGATACCTAACTTGTAACTTGCTAGTTTGTATATGAATTGATTTATTAACCAGCAGCACTAATATAAAACACACTGGTGGGAGTTTTCCAAATATTTAAAACGTTATTATGCACAATATTTTCATTTTGTTAGATGCAATGCACATTAATGTAACAACAAGATATAAAAAAATATATACATTTGCATTGTCCTTTGCTGTAATTCACAACTGAAAATAGCAATTAAAACATAACATATGGACATTATAAAATAATTTGCTAATTATATGGCTAATTATAAAAATTGTGCAATTTATTGCTTATATAAATTATTTTTCTTCTTCTAATAACGTTTTATTGCGGATGGCAAACCAACTTCTGGTGCATTTACCGCCACCAACTGGACTGGAGTGTAAAGCACGAATAAGCAACTAATATACACACATATACATATACATATACATATATATATATATATATATATATACACATTTTTAAAAAAACTAAATTTTCTTGATTAATCCTACTTATATAAATATTTCACCATGCGATGAAATAAATGTATGGGCTCAGCTGTTGTGTTGCTAGTCTTGCTAAGCTAAGCAAGGTCAGGCCACACTGCTTTGCTAACTTTCATAAGGCGAATAAAACAAATGAACAGAGGAAATTTACTTAGACTATAATGTACGCCCAGCATAATTTGCATTTTCGTACTCACTCTTATTGACAGTTGAAGTCCTCAAAAATAACCGACCAAGAGTCATTTTGACAGCGTTTCTCTACCAGACACAATGCGATCCTTGCTCGATTACTTTTCCTGGCTCCTGTATGGCTGACCTAATCAATAGTAGTGGCAAGTAGAGTAATCGATCACAAACGAATGTTGTTCAATATGACTCGATAACACATTTAATAGACCCATCCACCTTTATTTCCCTCACATTCTGTGGTCATATCAATCCAACATTTTGAAACAAACTCGAGTGTATATAACAACCATTCATTCATTAATAATAATAAAAAAAACTCTGTTTTCTTTTCTTTTTTTATTGACAATGTTCTCCAAACAGGTGCTTTGGTCTCTTGCAATAAATACATTTAATTTAATTCCCAAAACAACAAAAAGGTGATGAGAAAAATAAAAGTGTCACATTTGGTTTTATTGGAATGATACATAAAAATCATCCATCTTGAATATATAAAATCTCCTTTTGTGAAAAAAGGGTGTATACACTGGACTGAACCTTTTAGTATTTCAAACACAAGAACAGCATACTACCAAGATAATATTGCCTTCTAGTGGCGGCAATGCATACGGCATTTCATGAATCAAATGAAATGGTCGTACCTTTATTGTAATTATAAGAAAATCGCCAGGGCAGCACTATCATTTCCTTTAACGTTATGTATATTTTTTCGTATAATTATATATTTAATTTATAGTATATTTTTAAAAAAATAGTTTCCACTGAAGTATACAATTTTGGAAGATGTAGGAAAGATGAGCTGATTTTAAATAGATTACAATTTGGGCACACAGGACTAAATGCATCACTATACAAAATAGGTAAACATATTACAGGTAAATGTGCTTTTTGTGGGGTAATAGAAACTGTTGAACATGTAATATTAAAATGTCGGTAATATGATATAGAGAGAATTAAAATGATAAAGAACTTAAATGGTAATAATAAAGAAAAAAATAAGATAAAATGGATATTAAGAAAATTATTAAGAGAAGGTAGTAATCAAAGAATAGTAATGGAATATATAGTAGAAACAGGATTAAATAAACGAATTTGATAGTTAAATAAATAAATAAATAAATAAAGCAAAGGAATAGGGGAACACACATGCTGGTTTTTTTT
>NW_015505588.1:725894-726357 GCF_001515645.1 Sinocyclocheilus grahami | reverse complement strand
GCAAGCCTTAAGGAAAGCTGAAGAACCGAAGAAAGCTGCATGTCCAAGAGAGTAGGCTATACTTCCACAGTCTAATGTAGTATTAGTACTAGTTAAAACCCAGAAACCCAGAACATGAATGGCCAGAATTACCCTGGTCATATTCAAACCACACACTCTCTCTCCTCCCCTTATGTGTTTCTTACTTTGTCTTACTTTGTTTAATAATTATTGCACAATACTATTATAAAACTACATCATGATTATTTATTTTACTTTATAATTTACTATTTATTCTTCATTATTGTCTATTCTGTATTATTCCACCCTTGATATTACATATTCTACTTGCATCTATTCTAATTCATCTATTGTTATTCATTTATTTATTTTGGTATTATATACATATAATTTATGCTATTATAAATCTATTATATACTGTTGTACTCGCTTTTTATATTATTCACTTTACTACAACTTGTAC
>NW_015505588.1:704870-722875 GCF_001515645.1 Sinocyclocheilus grahami | reverse complement strand
TTTTTTTTTTTTTTTATGTCATACTACAATACAGTGCTCTGGCTATATGAACATGTTTGTCGTCTTAATTTCTTTATAAAGAATCAACAGCTTTCTCCAAGGAAGTGAGAAACCACAAGAATCAATGTAAGATTTCTTAATCATGTAGTAAATAGCCATTTCAAGTCAAGCATTATGTTTAAAGTCAACATGAAATCACAACATACCCTTTTTACATGTTCCTCATGCTACATGATTCATCAGTGCATGTTATTTTTTCCATTCAAAACATTCCTTAAACTCTAATGCTCTGCTGACATCACCAAGAAGTAATGTTGACAATGAAAAATAATTGTTGACAATAATGCAATAATGTGAGATGCTCTCAGTGATGAACTTGAGCCTCTTTAATACTCAAGGTATACAGGTGCATCTTAATAAATTAGAATGTCGTGGAAAAGTTTTATTTCATTTATTTCAGTAATTCAACTCAAATTGTGAAACTCGTGTATTAAATAAATTCAGTGCACACAGACTGAAGTAGTTTAAGTCTTTGGTTCTTTTAATTGTGATGATTTTGGCTCACATTTAACAAAAACCCACCAATTCACTATCTCAACAAATTAGAATACTTCATAAGACCAATAAAAAAACATTTTTAGTGAATTGTTGGCCTTCTGGAAAGTATGTTCATTTACTGTACATGTACTCAATACTTGGTAGGGGCTCCTTTTGCTTTAATTACTGCCTCAATTCGGCGTGGCATGGAGGTGATCAGTTTGTGGCACTGCTGAGGTGGTATGGAAGCCCAGGTTTCTTTGACAGTGGCCTTCAGCTCATCTGCATTTTTTGGTCTCTTGTTTCTCATTTTCCTCTTGACAATACCCCATAGATTCTCTATGGGGTTCAGGTCTGGTGAGTTTGCTGGCCAGTCAAGCACACCAACACCATGGTCATTTAACCAACTTTTGGTGCTTTTGGCAGTGTGGGCAGGTGCCAAATCCTGCTGGAAAATGAAATCAGCATCTTCAAAAAGCTGGTCAGCAGAAGGAAGCATGAAGTGCTCCAAAATTTCTTGGTAAACGGGTGCAGTGACTTTGGTTTTCAAAAAACACAATGGACCAACACCAGCAGATGACATTGCACCCCAAATCATCACAGACTGTGGAAACTTAACATTGGACTTCAAGCAACTTGGGCTATGAGCTTCTCCACCCTTCCTCCAGACTCTAGGACCTTGGTTTCCAAATGAAATACAAAACTTGCTCTCATCTGAAAAGAGGACTTTGGACCACTGGGCAACAGTCCAGTTCTTCTTCTCCTTAGCCCAGGTAAGACGCCTCTGACGTTGTCTGTGGTTCAGGAGTGGCTTAACAAGAGGAATACGACAACTGTAGCCAAATTCCTTGATATGTCTGTGTGTGGTGGCTCTTGATGCCTTGACCCCAGCCTCAGTCCATTCCTTGTGAAGTTCACTCAAATTCTTGAATCGATTTTGCTTGACAATCCTCATAAGGCTGCGGTTCTCTCGGTTGGTTGTGCATCTTTTTCTTCCACACTTTTTCCTTCCACTCAACTTTCTGTTAACATGCTTGGATACAGCACTCTGTGAACAGCCAGCTTCTTTGGCAATGAATGTTTGTGGCTCCTTGTGAAGGGTGTCAATGATTGTCTTGTGGACAACTGTCAGATCAGCAGTCTTCCCCATTATTGTGTAGCCTAGTGAACCAAACTGAGAGGCCATTTTGAAGGCTCAGGAAACCTTTGCAGGTGTTTTGAGTTGATTAGCTGATTGGCATGTCACCATATTCTCATTTGTTGAGATAGTGAATTGGTGGGTTTTTGTTAAATGTGAGCCAAAATCATCACAATTAAAAGAACCAAAGACTTAAACTACTTCAGTCTGTGTGCATTGAATTTATTTAATACACGAGTTTCACAATTTGAGTTGAATTACTGAAATAAATGAACTTTTCCACGACATTCTAATTTATTGAGATGCACCTGTATATTTGTAAAGGCTTGTGGGAGGCGTGCTTTTGGAGATAAACACAATTGTACTAATAAACATATATTCATTATGATGAAACAGCAACTATTCTAAAAAAAACCTTTTGTGAAAAAAGGGTGTATACACTGGACTGAACCTTTTAGTATTTCAAACACAAGAACAGCATACTACCAAGATAATATTGCCTTCTAGTGGCGGCAATGCATACGGCATTTCATGAATCAAATGAAATGGTCGTACCTTTATTGTAATTATAAGAAAATCGCCAGGGCAGCACTATCATTTCCTTTAACGTTATGTATATTTTTTCGTATAATTATATATTTAATTTATAGTATATTTTTAAAAAAATAGTTTCCACTGAAGTATACAATTTTGGAAGATGTAGGAAAGATGAGCTGATTTTAAATAGATTACAATTTGGGCACACAGGACTAAATGCATCACTATACAAAATAGGTAAACATATTACAGGTAAATGTGCTTTTTGTGGGGTAATAGAAACTGTTGAACATGTAATATTAAAATGTCGGTAATATGATATAGAGAGAATTAAAATGATAAAGAACTTAAATGGTAATAATAAAGAAAAAAATAAGATAAAATGGATATTAAGAAAATTATTAAGAGAAGGTAGTAATCAAAGAATAGTAATGGAATATATAGTAGAAACAGGATTAAATAAACGAATTTGATAGTTAAATAAATAAATAAATAAATAAAGCAAAGGAATAGGGGAACACACATGCTGGTTTTTTTTGGCATGGGAGCTGAACACGTAGCAGCCAGAAATACAGCTTAGGTGAGCCCGAAATAAAATATGAATAGAGGCGGGACTATCATCCATGTATGATTAGAAACAGTTGGTGGCGGTATGTGCCTATGGTGCGGAATACGCCAAAAAATTCCAAAGAAGAAGAAGTAGTTTCCACTGTTTTATCCATAAACATAATATATACTTTTTTGTATTTATTATGTATATGGATAAAAAGCTGAGACTTTATATGAAATCAAAGTTTAAATGAATTCTTAAGTTTTAACTTTATATTGTAGTTTATATCATAAAGTAAATTGTGTTATGAGCACAATATGTACAGTGAGCACTTTGACAAGACAATGCCAGACCGTCAGGTTTAGGGATGGAGCTAAATCATCTAAATCATCAGGATTTCATAGCTTATCATAAATCTGTGCTTATTATATATATTTTTTTCCTTTTTAGCCAATTGCAAACAGGACAACGCAAGCCGAAGAAAGCCTGTTCTCTGCATGTCCAAGAGAGTAGGCTATACTTCCACAGTCTAATGTAGTATTAGTACTAGTTAAAACCCAGAACAGCCCTGAATGAATGGCCAGAATTACCCTGGTCATATTCAAACCACACACTCTCTCTCCCCCCCTTACTTGTTTCTTACTTTGTTTAATACTTATTACACAGTACTATTATAAAACTACATTTCATGATTATTTATTTTACTTTATAATTTACTATTAATTTATTCTTCATTATTGTCTATTCTGTATTATTCCACCCTTGATATTACATATTCTACTTGCTATTATTCATCTATTGTTATTCATTTATTTATTATGGTATTATACATATAATTTATGCTATTATAAATCTATTATATACTGTTGTACTCGCTTTTTATATTATTCACTTTACTACAAGTTGTACAACATATACTTTCTAATATTACATATCACTTTTACTGTGCGCTGTATCAGTGCATAATATTTGACCACTGTAGCTGTAAGTTTTACTGGATCCATAAAGGATTATCAGTTGCATTTCTTATTGTTTGTTGTGGAGTTTATCTGTATAGATTGCTATCAAAATAAAAAGCAGACTACCAAGAGTGTCACTTTTTGATTTGTATTTGCTAGTTGTATTTAATTTTCTCAATGATGGTAAATTATTAGTGCTTAAAGATGTATTATTTAGATTTTCTTCCAGCATTTCAAAGGGAATGAGCTGTGTTCTGACCTGAAGCACAAGCAAAGCTCAAATGTTGGGGTTGAAGACAGAGAAAGCAATGAAATAACTTAATTTCATTTAATGTACATTCAAATTACAAAACATGTATATGTCACAGTTATACTACATTAACATTAGCATTGTAAACCGACAAAATCAATCAAATCAACAAGTGAGACAAAATTAATAATTTTCCAAACCTAACTAAATAACTGGAGACAGAGTTATTTTTAACTCCATGTAGATCACAGACCTCTGAAATCGGTTGATAAATGTAAACGTTATCGTGTTTTTTTCCAGAAAAAACCGCAGCTCCTCCGTTTACCTCCATTTATTTTTAAGGCAGTCTTGCCCTCACAAACATGGCGGACGCGTTGACGTATCGCAGCAACGGCTCAAAGCGGCCAATGATGTCTATGGTTTTATCCCGCCTCGGAAATGCCGCACACTCAGCGCATGCGCAATTCACCGCTTGACCCGGGGAGAAGCAGCGTCGCCATTTTGGTTCTGAAGGGGGGCCTGCTGTCACCACGTGAAGACGAGAAGCCCCAGACAGCGAAGTTCGGGGGGCTTTTACGATACGGCAGACAATCCGGCCAGAGGATCGAGGATTCAGATTCATGATCAGAGCAAAGTCACGGTGACCAGTACTCAAGAAGAAGAAGAAGAAGCATGCCCTCGGTAACTCTACCGCCGAAGGAGAACGCTCTCTTTAAGAGAATATTGGTAAGTTGGGGGAAATATATCTGCTAACGAACGCAGGATTGTTAATAATAGAAAGCAAGCGTGTGTCAACCCCCTTCATATTTTAGCCAGGATCTCTCTCCGCTGACCTCAAGAGAAACCTCCTAGGAGTCTTTTGCAAGCTAACAAGAGAGCATTGGCATTGCTTTAATACTCGTAACATGACAATTAGCTCATACACGTTCACGCACTTTGAGAGCAGATGAGCTTGCCTGACAGAGCAGCTAACTGCCTTAGAAAGTTAAGCGCAAAGTTCAGTGATTTGATAGCTGTGTGGACGGAATAAACATTAAACGATGCTACAAAGTCGCTTTATTAATTTGCAGCAGTAACAACGTTGAGTGCTTCGTGCATTAAGTCGTGTCAAAACACGGGGTTGAATCGATTAGTCACCGTACAAGTGAACGGAATGAAAATTAATCCATTTAAAGCAACACTAACCTCAAAATAATATAGTATGAAACATACGAAGGCAGTGTTGTAATAGTTACGTTAGTGTGTTGTTTACACATGTTATGATTTATGTACATCATTATACATCATCTATGCCTCAAATCTGCTGTCATATGCTAACCGGACAAATCATGCATTTAACAGGAACTATCATTAAATTGTATTAAAAAAATAAAATAAAATAGAAGCTTTAGTTCATGAATCATGATTTGTTAGTCATGTCAAGGGAGGGACATTATCATTCTGGAAAGCTTTTGATCGGACAAAAGTGGGTGTAATGCAAGATGGGTCAATTAATATTGATTATTTAATATACTGGATATATTGTGTTGAATAAATACACTGTTACTGAGATTTAATAACAGTTACACTCTAAATTTGTCAACATATAGTAGCACACTAGCATATAATGTGTGTTATATGCTGACACTAGCATGTAGCAAAGCTGGTTTTACTAAAAGCTGCAAAACTTTGTGATTACACATAGACTTTAATAAGATTATGCCACAAAATACAGGTCTAATTGATCAAGTATCAAGTTCACACAGAAACCAAAGGGAACGTACTTTGGGAGATAGACTAGCTTGACGGGTTGGCTGTGTCTCAAAACCTGGTTAGCTGTCTGCCTAGACAACATTTAGGCCTAGGATCATGCTTTTTGGTAGTTTGGACACAGCTGGTAAAATGCCTACTCTGATAGTGAACAATTAGAAATCATTTTAAACATCCAAATGATGAACTTTTGTTATGAAAATCTTTGTGCTTTAAGAAGTAGTTTTTAGGTCATAGTGACTCAACAGCAACTTGCCCAGTCATTGCTATTAATTAGTAATGTGTATTAATGACCAGTCATGAAATGGCCTCAAATGGTTGTTCTTACTGATTGTTAGACCGTCCTGATTTTTGTTATTCCAGAATACAGAGTTAGAAATTCAAAGTCATCTGACGGTGGTTTATTTGTTTTTTCTAACATCTGTTTCTGTTCTGTCACAGGGAGGGAGCTTAAATTGCTAGAAGGCCTTATTGTGATTTAATTTCTTTGACTCACACATTACATTTCAGTCATGATAACAATGCCAACAGCAGTGCCTAAAGATGTCTGTCCCTTAAACACGATTATGCCAGAGGGTATTCTTTCACGTTACTGTTATGTTGATATTTGGCAGACAGCTCTCCTGGGATGTCTAAACTGTTGTGGTGACCAAAGTAGATTGTAATCTGTTTGTAATCAACATCTCACCATCATAGCCTTTTTTCTGAGCCTGCCATGGGCGTTTTAGCAGTATTGTGAACTACTTTAATAAGAGTTGCACCAGTAAAGGCTGGAATACGCTACACCTGGTAGTGTATGATAGGCTTGCCACGAAAGACAGTGGTGACGGTGATACCGGTGTTAAGCCGCAACACCGGTTATGTCACTTGCCCACCGCGTCACCGACCCCCACCGTCGTTTTGATTTTTTATAGTAATAAAAATAATTTAGTTCAGTAAAAGAACAGACACTACAATTAAAAACTGAACGCGGCTGCTCAATGCAGCGTGCCAAACGACAGTCGCATCACAGATCAGATTTAGTTTCTCCAGCGAGGAGAGTGAGTCGAGCTGACTGACAAGAAGAGTGAGTCGAGACAGACAAGACGATCGCGGATGATTTAGTTTCGAAACGAAATGCAAAAGCGCCTGTTTGGCAATAGTTTGGATTTTGAAAAGCCTGTTGACTTTTGCCGTTTATCTAAGGTGATTTTGGAAGTTTTTTTTAAACATTCGTTTCTTATTTAATTGTTCCACATTGTTTGCAGATTTTTACTTTATTTAAACTTTGTGTCATTTATTTTTTACATCAAGGTGTATGCCGTGCCTCCAAGCTATCTTACTCGTTTTGCTAATAAACGTTCTACGTTTCTTATTTATTTGGTTATATATTATACATGTTTACTTAGCCTATTTCCAGTTTTGTATAGGCCTACCTATTTAAACTTTATGTAAGTTATTTGTTATGTTATATTAGGCATGGACTGCCCTATAGCATGGTGTATTTTTATATGTTTTGTTAATAAAAGTTCTATGTTTTATATATAGGCTAAAGTGAGTTTGACATTGTATTTTGTTGTTGCATTCAAGCAATTGACGCTGATTCGCTAATAAAATGCGCACGGCGCGTTTAAGCTATTTAAAAGCAAAGGAAAGCGAGGAAAAGAGGGGAAATTCAAATGAAGTAAAAACGAACAATTTCTTTACGCCGAATTGCCGCTATTTGAAAGTGAAAGTAAAATGCGCACAGCGAGGAAAAGAGGGAACGCCCCCGTCCCCGCCCCCGCCGTGATACCAGTGTTGTTACACGTCGATTAACCGGTGGGAAAATCTCCTCACCGTCACAACCCTAGTGTATGACCTCAGTGACTGTTTACAAAGTCGGTAAGTGTATGATGCCTAGTGTTTAAAAATCTGTTCAGATTTTTAGTCGTGTAGCGTATTCCAGCCTTAAGCAGCAGATCATTAAGGGGATCATGACAGGAGGTGCGGCTTTCTTCTCTGATTCTTTTCTGGCATTGATATCTTGATTATCCAGCTCATGTCTTTGCAGGAGTTTGTGAACTCCTTTAGCCTTTGTGTGTCTTCTACGTAGTCCCAAGGTGATTCACACTTCTATAACACTGATATATATTTGTTGTATCACACTGATTTTGTAATTGGAATTGTTACATGTGTCACACTTACTTTCTGTGTGGTTTGAAGTGTTAGGAAGATGTACATCGCTAACCACACGCCTTAACCCTACTTTCATTTTGCCTAATGTGCACTGAAAGTGTAATTATTAGCGTGCTTTTTCCATTTTATGTCTTGCAGAGATGCTACGAACACAAGCAGTACAGAAATGGGCTCAAGTTTTGCAAACAGATCCTGTCCAACCAGAAGTTCGCCGAACATGGAGGTAAGACCATTCTCGGGCATTCATTACTTCAGTTTCTCATCATTTTGACTAATTAAATTTGTTGGGCACACAATGATTTCTTTTTTTTTCCATCTTGCAGAGACCCTTGCAATGAAAGGACTGACTCTGAACTGCTTGGGCCGAAAGGAGGAGGCGTATGACCTAGTGCGACGTGGCTTACGAAACGATCTGAAGAGTCATGTCTGTATCCTTAACACTTTTTCCACTGTCAGTGGATTCATAAATAAGCATTGTCAAAAGAAGTCATTTCTGTATCCAACTGTTAGTGATTGACTTACACTTTAAGGCATTTTTTGGTTCTTATTCTCAAATGTCTGGCAACTGTACAGAACAGATGACGTCACGGTGTAATTTAATGAATAGGTACAGTTAGTACAACACGATTAATCAAAATAAAACCATCATGGCCTAGTCAAATTGCAAGGGCTTTGATTTAATTAAATACATATATGTGCTTTTTAAAAATTATTATTTAAATAAAAAAAAAAATGTATTGTACAGTAACAAAAAATATTATATCAAAATTATATTATATAATCACAACATTTTGGGCCAAATTGTGCAGCTCTACAAACAAGCACAGCAAACCTGGAGCTTTTTATACTTTTCGAACTTCGCATTTTAAATCACAGTCACAATTTTGGTCATAAAAGTAGTCATTTAATTATTTTACCACCAAATCGTACAGCCCTAGGTGCAGAGCTGTTTCCTGTCCTTAACTCTTCTTCAGGTTGGCACGTTTATGGTTTGCTTCAGCGCTCGGATAAAAAGTATGACGAGGCCATCAAGTGCTACAGGAATGCTCTTAAATGGGACAAAGACAATCTTCAAATCCTCAGAGATCTCTCACTGCTGCAGATCCAAATGAGGGACCTCGAAGGTTACAGGGTAAGTTATTTTGAATGTTAAGTGCTTCCATGTCTCAAGAAACTACAATTTTCCATGGAACAAGCCAATAAAAATACAGTTTCCACCCCCCCCCCAAAGTCCTTCTATCACTCAAATTGTTATGGTCATAATATTATTTGTAACATTTTCTCTCTCACAGGAGACCAGGTACCAGTTACTGCAGTTGCGACCGGCTCAAAGAGCCTCCTGGATCGGTTATGCCATCGCGTACCACCTTCTGGAAGATTATGAGATGGCAGCTAAGATCGTGGAGGAGTTCCGCAAAACACAACAGGTATTATTTTCACTGCTTCCTGTAAGTTGTCATCTACACTAAGTGTATTGTTGCAGACAGCTTAGTAGGGGATACCACCAAGTGTTTGTTTTTGGATGCCACTGAGGTTTGTTGTTGATTGTGTTTCAGACGTCTCCAGATAAAGTGGATTACGAGTACAGTGAGCTGTTGCTTTATCAGAATCAGCTGTTGAGGGAGGCCGGGCTTAACAAAGAAGCCCTCGATCACCTGACCAACTTTGAAAAACAGATATGTGACAAACTGGCTGTAGAGGAGACACGAGGTGTGTTTTTTTTGTATGCATATATATTGGTTATCGCCTGATATTAGAGAGTTTCTTTTTTTATGGCTGATTTGATGATTATCTGTGCGTTCTCATTTTTCAGTTTTTTTGCATTTACTTTAATTTGCTGTCATCTAATGCTCACTTAGTTTATATTTAAAACAAACATTAATATAATAACACTGTTAAAGCTTTAGCAAATATCAGAATGATTATTCACATTTTAATGCTGAACAATTTAATGTTATGATGCTGAAATTCACTTATAGCATTTAAATTGAAGTACAGTTGACCTTTTGGGGTGGGTCAGATTTCATAATGTTTTTGGAAGCAGGCTCTAATGCTTTCCAAGGCTGCATTTACTGATTTGCTGCTCAAAAAACATTTCTTATTATTAATGTTGAAAACTTCTATGAATATGTGGAAACTGATACATTTTTAGGATGAAATTGATCGATGAATTGAAAGTTTACAAGAACCGCATTTATTTGCAATAGAAATATTTTGTAACATTATACATGTAATTTTCATCAATTTAATGTGTCCTTGTATTCATTTCTTTTATTTTTAAATGACTGACTCTAAACTTTTGAATGGAAATTTATTTTTGCATTAAACAAAATAACAGAATTTGAATATTAATTTTATATCTCTGATTTTGGCATCCCTATGTGTGTCATGAATTTGTTTATCGTCTGGTGTCACCGTTTTTTAAAAGCAACGTATGTTGGTATGTGTGTAGGAGAGCTGCTTCTCAAGTTAGATCGGGCTGGTGAAGCTACGGAGGTCTACCACCGACTGCTGGAGAGAAACCCTGAGAACTGGAGCTACTATCAAGGGCTAGAGAAAGCACTCAAACCAAGTAACTGCACATTCTTCTGAACACAGCAAATCTTGGCTGGTTTTAATTTCTATTAGTCCCTTACTCGATGTCTGCTTTCAGAGAGTGTGGAGGAGAAGCAGAAAATCTATGAAGATGCCTGGGTTAAGTATCCTAAAGGCCTGGTGCCAAGAAGACTTCCTCTCAACTTCCTCACAGGTCAGTGCCAGTCTTGTCAAATCAATAGAAGTGTTATGCTCTCATAATGTGTTTGTGTATATGACCGCATTTGGCTCTCGCAGGTGAGAAGTTTAGAGAGTGTTTGGATCGCTATCTGAGGATGAACTTCAGCAAAGGATGCCCGCCTGTCTTTACCACACTGAAATCACTCTGCCATCAAAAAGACAAGGTGAGACGGGGCAATATAACCAACAAAATGTGTAGAAGTTTCTTCTGGACTTTAACATTTAAGAACAGACACCATTTTTATAACATGTTCCTGTCTTCTGCAGGTAGCAATAATTGAGGAATTAGTTGTGGGCTATGAAAAAAGTTTGAGAACTTGTAAAATGTTCAACCAAAATGGTGAGTACATGTAAACCAGGGATCCTCAAATCTGGCCCACGAGATCCACTTTCCTGCTGAGTTTAGCTCCAACCCTAATCAAACCCACCTGAGCATGCTAATCGATGTCTTCAGGATCATTAGAAAATCACAGGTAGGGGAGTTTGATCAGGGTTGGAGCTAAACTCTGCAGCGCATTGGCCCTCCAGGGCAAGATTTGAGGAACCCTGATGTAAACAGATTTTAATGACGGATGACAGTGGTGCCAAAGTTCTCACTGTGGACATGTGTTGCTGAATTTGCAGATGATGGGAAAACCGAGGCGCCCACTACTTTACTGTGGGTTCAGTATTTCCTGGCCCAGCATTTCAACCATATCGGCAAACAGACGCTTGCCTTCGAGTACATCAACACAGCAATCGAAAGCACCCCCACCCTCATAGAGCTCTTCCTCATCAAGGCGAAGATATATAAGGTGAAGCACACTCACGTCGTTGAAACAGTTTGATGTAAAAGAAATGAGACACTTTTACATGGTTTCAAAATGTTCTCAAGATAGAAACCATTAAATAGAACATGAGAGTGACTTTATTTTCCATGTCTTGTTCTCTTGAAAGCATGCGGGTAACATCCGTGAAGCTGCTCGCTGGATGGATGAGGCCCAGGCTCTGGACACTGCTGACCGCTTCATCAACTCCAAGTGTGCCAAGTATTTGCTCAAGGCTGGACTTATCAAAGAGGCTGAAGAGATGTGTTCCAAGTTCACACGGGTTAGTATGGTGAAGGTCACATGCTTGTGAGAATGCACTTAAAATAACACCAGTTATTATTACATATATAATATGGGTTAAATGGTCAGATTTTAAAAATAATTTAATAATTTTATTCAGTAAGAGTGCATTAAAATGATCAAAAGTAACAGTAAAGACTTGTATAATGTTGCAAAAGGTTTCTATTTTAAATTAAGAAATGTTTTTGAGCACTAAATCAGCATATTAGAATGATTTTCGAAGATCACTTGACACTGAAGACTGGAGTAACGGCTGCTTAAAAATTAACCTTTGCCGTCACAGAAATAAATTACATTTTTAAAGGTGACATATCATGAAAATCTGACTTTTCCAGGTTTTAAGTGCTTTAATCGGGTCCCTGGTGCATCAACCAACCAAGGAAACATGAAAAAGTTTAACCCAGTAACTTCGTTTTGGTAAGCCTTTTTCTGCAAGCGTCTGAAAAAACGAGCGCGTCTGATTTTGCTCCCTTGGTGACGTGGCAAAGGGATCTCATTATAATAATTCCTCCCCTTAATCTGTAAGTTCTCTCCCCAGGTGCCGTCATTTTGATTTCACAAGCGACAACGGTGTACCAGTTCTAATGCCATAGCGAAAGTTTGAGCAAAACATGCTAACTGTTCTGTCTTTGGCTGCACAGACGAGCACAGAACACTGTTGTCCCAGACTCAGAGGAGACAACAGAGCAGTGGATTTATTGATTTATTTACTGTATATTGCTGCTGCCACACAGATCTAAAATAGACATGCAATTTATTTCCCAGCAGTTTACCTTCGCAGACATAACCGACTGCTTTTGTAACTTGTGTGTTTTTAACGTAAACTTGTGTGTCAATAAGAACTTAGTTTAGTACTCACATGAGGGCCTTTCGCACCGCTGGAACCTTTTCATAGTACCAGAACTAATTGTGGAACTACCCACTTTTCGGCATGTTCGCACCGCCGGAACTGGGTGCGATTTTAGTACCGGACTGCCTTTTTCGAGAACCAAATTAGCTCCTACTCCGGAGCAGGGTCTAACCAGCACAACTGGTACTAATTCTGACGTAAGTAGACATTGATTGGCCAAACGAGTACGAGAACGCCCTCACCCGCCATTATTTAAAACGCTGTGTAAACATACTGTAAACATTGTGTCAACTTATTTCGCAAGTATGGAGAACAGCGATAGATGGATGGACGCTGAAGTGCATGCACTTGTAGCAAATGTAGCACTGCCAGTTGTCGTTGGAGATTCTTAGTCCTCCTTTCCATTCTTTCAATCGCTTTACGTATACATCGACTTTCCATGTCCACTGTGAAACCCGCGAGACACAACAAAAACACAGCTTCGATCACAGCGTCCTCCATCCTCCTGTTGTTAATGTTGTTCTTCTTTGTTTCTGTTGTTGAACGCCGCGCACAAATGACGACGCTGTCGACCGGCTTACGTCACTTCTTAGTACACACTGTCCGTGCGAATGCAACCCTTTAAATGGTACTGGGAAATAGTTCGCGCAAAATCGTCCCAGTACTTTAGTACTGTACATTTAGTTCTGGAACTAAAGCGGTGCGAAAGGGCCTATGCTGTGACATCCGCTTTCTGTCCGTGTGCTTCGGTTGTGTGCACTCAGAAAACCGTATATCATACGTTTAAACTCATATGATTTAAAACACATGATTTCAGCGCGATAAACATGATAATCAGAACCAAAACAGATGTTTTAGCTGGTCCAAGCTGTAATGGCGCAGCTTTATTCTGGAAAAGGGGGTGGGGAGCAGCAGCTCGTTTGCATTTAAAGAAACAGTCCCGAAAAACAGCATGTTTCTGCATCCACTCAAAATAGGCATTTTCAAAATGTTATAATAAATTATATGTGGAGTATTTTGAGCTGAAACGTCACAGACACATTCTGGGGACACTAAAGACTTATATTACATATTGTAAAAAGGGGCATAATATGTCTCCTTTAAATATATTAAAATTGAAAACAGTTAATAATCAATATTACGGTTTTTGTTGCATTTTTTTAATCAAATAAATGCAGCCTTGATGAGCACAAGAGAAACTTTTTTTTTATCTTACTGCCCCCAAACTTTTGAATGGTAGTGTGTTATTTTAGTTACTATATAAAATCATTTTAAAAGACAAATCTTTTCATTTGGAGGCATTGCCTCTGGCAGCCGTTTTCTTGGCTTGCATGTTCAGCTCCAGAAAGACTGAAATAGTAAAATATTGGTTAACATTATATTTTAGGAGCATTGAAAGCAGTAACATTTTTTCCTCCTTTGACCAAAAACCCCTTTTCAGTTTTTTCAGCGCATTTTTGTGCAAAAACTGACAGATTAACGGTTTAAGCAATAATTCACTTGTCCCTTGTAATTGAAATTTGGGACTTACTACATGCCCTACAATTTCCATAATGACCTTTTAATCTCTCACATTAATTTTTCCAAGAGTCATTATCAAAAACACATCAGTCTGAATGTATCCGATCTCTATCACCTGCAGGAAGGAACCTCTGCTGTAGAGAATCTGAATGAGATGCAGTGCATGTGGTTCCAGACGGAGTGTGCTCTGGCCTACAAGTCCTTGAACAAATATGGAGAGGCGCTGAAGAAGTGCCATGAAATTGAGAGGGTAAATCTTGCAGAATTAGATACTATCAGATGTTAATTTTAGCTGTAGTTCGCAAACTGACGTGAATAGCTCTATGCTATATCTGTAGGCTGATATTGATTGAGTGATGCAATAGAATTGTTTTTACCATGAATATAGCCATTGCTGCTGACATTGCATTAAATCATAAATAAATACCCAATGGTCTGAAATATCCTGACACTTTCATCTTTGTTGTTAACAGCATTTTGTGGAGATAACAGATGACCAGTTCGACTTCCACACATACTGTATGCGGAAGATGACGTTGCGTTCTTACGTCGATTTGCTCAATCTAGAGGACGTGTTGCGTATGCACCCTTTTTACTTCAAGGCAGCACGTACAGCCATCGAGATCTACCTCAGCCTTCATGATAACCCGCTCTCCGATGACAACAAGGAGTCGCAGGCCGACAATGGGGATCTTATTTATTTGAATTTTAATAGCTATTTTTGCATAAAATATTACCCAGTCATTTAATCAAGAGATTAAAGGATTCCACCATTAAAGGTTTGGTCACATTTGAAAAAATTAAGTCACTAGAGGTCACAGTCTCACTGTACTGTTGGTTGCTCTTTGGTGTTTCTACTGGGTTCCTGTATCAGACCATTTCAGAAAGCAGATCGCTGTCTGCAGTCTCTTTGGTGATTGTTCAATCACATTGCTGCTCATAAATTTGAACTACACCAATGGCCACTTTCACTCAAGTGACCAGATATTAATGACTTCTGATTGCTTTGTTGCTGTGAAACCCTTTAGCATGAGTGTACCACTACATTCTTTTAGCTGTTCATTTAGCATCTTACCTTTTTGTTGTATGCAGCTGCTAAGATGATGGTTTTTCTGGACCCCTCCTCTGAGGGGATGGCTGCCGAGCTGGCTACCTCCTTGAACGAGTCCCTAACAGGCAGAACCATTAAGGTACAATAACCATAAACCGAACCGAATAAAATTGTGATATTTCTCACAAAAAGCATGATGCTACATCTCTCATATTTGTATGTGTGAATATCAGACGTGTACCGAGGTTCTCCAGGCGTTAAGGGACGGCAGTCTGGGCTCGCAGCAGGAGAAAATTCTCGAATCGTACCGTGCGTCTTGCCATGGTATCTATCCCTATGCTTTAGCCTTCATGCCCCCCAGTTACCAGGACAACTCTGCGGTGACCACCAATGGAGACCTGTCCCCCTGTGACCACGAGGACATGCCCAATGAGATGTGAGCGTTTCAGGAAGGGAGCAGGGTGGCCGTTTTATGGCGTCAGCATTTTGAGACCAGATGCTCCACTGAGGTTGAGACTCTACTGCACTAACGAGACCATGGTTACCTTCTTTTCCACTCACGGAAGCAAGCGAGCAATAGGGGAAAAACCTGTTTTACAATAATTTTTTTTTCTCCTTTCTATCTTGTTTTGCTTTTTAAAAAAAAATAAAAAATTTGCCAATGGCCGCTCCACTGAGGTTGAGACTCTACTGCACTAACGAGACCATGGTTACCTTCTTTTCCACTCACGGAAGCAAGCGAGCAATAGGGGAAAAACCTGTTTTACAATAATTTTTTTTTTCTCCTTTCTATCTTGTTTTGCTTTTTAAAAAAAAATAAAAAATTTGCCAATGGCGTCTCTTATGCTAGAACAGAATACATGGTATTAAAGAGAAAGATTGATCAAGATGGTCACAGTGAACTCATTGGGCCTAATTCCTGTTTATCTGACACATGCATCTTGCTTAACATGTTTTTAAGAGTAATTTATATAAGATAATATTAAAAAGAACCGAATAATATCAGGAGGAGCAATACTTTTGGTCCTGGTTTGACTTGCGTGGTCGTGTGCCAAACCTGTGGGGCGGACCTTTAGATGCAGATGATGGCACCTGTTGCGAGGGTACGTGGGAAGGGGGGTTTGGGGGTGTGGGGAGTGTGTGGCACTGAATTAATGTGGCTGGGCAGAAACTGTTCCAGGATCAGCCACCAGGGGGAGCCAGCAGTGAAAACCCACCACGTCTGCTGGGAGGAGACACTGATGTTCAGCCAATAAGCTGATAACAGTCGATTAAAAGGTCACCTGGAGTGCCGATGAGAGGCAGATGTGCATGTCTTTATTTTATTATTTTTCTCTTTCATTCTCTGCTGCCTTTCGGTTTTCCAGTGAATGTCTTAGAGGCGGCAGTGGCATCTGTTGGACCTGTAGGACTTTTACTGTGACAGTTTCTGTTGGGTTTGTTTGGCATCTTTTATTTTTTTCTCCCACTCATTGTTTGGTGTCTCATGTTGGTTTCAAACTTTCTGTTTATGATTTTTTCCCCCCATAATACAGGACTCCATCAAACATACCACTGTCTGAATTCTGAGAACATGTCCTGTCATTTGACACTCACACAGTTACAAATAAAACAAAATAACATGACTGTGATGTATTTCTCTTGTTTTTTTAATTTCCACATTTGGTTTTGGTTACAATGTATGATGTAACAGTTTCATCTCTTAGAAAATACAGAACACAAGAATTTGCAGGGGTTTTGCTAAAGTTAAACCAAACGTTTGCAGGTGAAAAGAGCTAGAATTTGTACCTTTATAAATATTTATTTTTACTTTACTCATTTGGGCTTTACTTTTATTGGTTATTTATCAATAAGATGACTTTAAAATCTATTCAAATGTATAACAGCCTTGATTCATGTGCAATAGTAGTGGTTCTCAACATTTTAATCCATCCCCAATATTCAGATTTTTCCAGTTGTTTGTGATTACCTGGATAAAAATTAAGAATAAGAATTTTGTACTCCGAATTTCTACCCTGTAAATATTTGAGAACTGCCATAGCTTGTAGTTATTAGATTATAGTAGTTTTACAAATGTATTAATTTCTATTATTTTTCCAGGTCTAAATATATTTTTTCCTTTCCCTTTTTATTAATTATGCTTCCTCATATAACCAGTTTTTTTCTTCTTATCTTGATTGATTTAAAGTTATTTTGGCTTATGAGTCATCATTAGGTCTCCTGGTTGAGAACCACTGTGCTATAGGTAAATTGAAGTAAATTTCCTATCCTTTTTTAGACATTATAACCATCTTTCATGTATTCACATGTTAAGACAACAAGCGTTCCTGGATGTAATATTTTGTTTGTGATGAAGTAATTTAGACTTGTTAGAGTCTGGCTTTGGGCGCCGCGTCTGTCTGTCGGTTCTCATGTTGGCTCTGAGAGCTGAGGAAAGTGTGGTCCAGGTTAAGGTATGTGGTAAGGAACTCTGGGAAATCATTCTTCTGCACTAATTCTAGAAACATGGACACAGCAGTCATCAACCTCTGTTTGTCCCTAAAAAGAGTGGAAATAGAGAAAAGGTCAGTGTTTCTCAATGTGAGCTCTTGGGCAATCACAGAGGTGCCATATATATTTGTTTTAATTTTAGTTTATATGTTTTAATATTTTTTTTGTAATATTTTTATTTCAGTTAAAATAAAATTTTTGTAAGTTAGAACTTTAATGTATTTCAGTTAGTTGCCAAGGCAACAACAAGTTTTTTTCCCAAGTTTTTCATCTAAACGTGTGTGTATATATATATATATATATATATACAGTGGGGCAAAAAAGTATTTAGT
>NW_015505588.1:692258-704441 GCF_001515645.1 Sinocyclocheilus grahami | reverse complement strand
GTGTGTGTGTATATATATATATATATATATATATTAATACAATATTATTATGAACATTTTATATACATAGTGTATATATATGTGTATATAAATATATATATTTATATACATAGTGTATATATATGTGTATATATATTGTATTTCATTTGGAAACCAAGGTCTTAGAGTATGGAGGAAGGGTGGAGAAGCTCATAGCCCAAGTTACTTGAAGTCCTAAAAGAACCAAAGACTTAAAACTACTTCAGTCTGTGTGCATTGAATTTATTTTGAATTGAATAAATTTTCAACTCAAATTCACAATTTGAGTTGAATTACTGAAATAAATGAACTTTTCCACGACATTCTAATTTATTGAGATGCACCTGTATATACAGTGTATGTATATATATATATTAGGGGTTACATCGACTAGTGGACTTCAATGCTCTGCCATGACGTCGACTAGTCGCTGGTCCTATCCACCTTTTTCTTGTCATAAAAATGGGCGCGGCCATTTGTAATTTCTATGGGTCTGGCTTCCGGTCTCATCTGCGTATAGAGGGTGCAACAGGATATGAAATCTTTGAAGGATTTCCACATGTGCGCTCCGTTTTCAAACAGTTAAAATGACAAATAAATGCATACTCTGAAAGCGCTCCACAATACATATGTGATTATATTACTAGATGCTCGAAACTGAACGGGGAAATGCACGTTTTAAACAGCTTACTTTACAGGTAATCGCCGTTCTAATCTAATACACTGCTGCAATGTAACGCACACACATAGACTACAAACAGTAGCTCGCGCAGATCGCGCGCACACACAATCATTCAGCGCGGAAATGTATTGTCAACACTGTCCTGTGATTTCTCAATAAAATAGCTTAGAAACTGAAAACTGAAAAGTTGATTTCGAACGAGCAGAAATCTGTGAGAAATATAACGACCCAAAGACAAAAGGACTGATAAAAGAGCTGTTATAGGAGCATGTGTCATATGTCATAGCTGTGCACGAGCTGTTTGTCACAGCCCCAGACTTATTTGTTCATTAATGACGTCATCCGCGACTAGTCGACTTCGACTTGACTTTCATCACATAAGTCGACTTCAAAAAATCAGAAGTCGTAATGTATTGTCAACACTGTTCTGTGATTTCTCAATAAAATAGCTTAGAAACTGAAAACTGAAAAGTTGATTTCGAACGATCAGAAATCTGTGAGAAATATAACGACCCAAAGACAAAAGGACTGATAAAAGAGCTGTTATAGGAGCATGTGTCATATGTCATAGCTGTGCACGAGCTGTTTGTCACAGCCCCAGACTTATTTGTTCATTAATGACGTCATCCGCGACTAGTCGACTTCGACTTGACTTTCATCACATAAGTCGACTTCAAAAAATCAGAAGTCGTTCAACCCCTAATATAGATATATAGATATATAGATAGTAATTGAGGAATTTTATTATTCACTGAACTACTGAACAATGATTTCTTCATCAATAAAATAGCTTAGAAACTGAAAACTGAAAAGTTGATTTCGAACGAGCAGAAATCTGTGAGAAATATAACGACCCAAAGACAAAAGGACTGATAAAAGAGCTGTTATAGGAGCATGTGTCATATGTCATAGCTGTGCACGAGCTGTTTGTCACAGCCCCAGACTTATTTGTTCATTAATGACGTCATCCGCGACTAGTCGACTTCGACTTGACTTTCATCACATAAGTCGACTTCAAAAAATCAGAAGTCGTTCAACCCCTAATATATATATATATAGATATATAGATAGTAAATGAGGAATTTTATTATTCACTGAACTACTGAACAATGATTTCTTCATACCGTCTACAAGAACATCCTGTAACCGTGGTAAAATCACTGTAATGCATGGTCTTTTGCTGTGTGAATCCCACTTCATTTTGTGGTCACTATGTCTTGTTCAAGTCCACGTTCCAACAAATGTTTTGTCTATCCAATATATGAAGCATCGGTACAGCATTCTTTACCTGCTTGTTTGGCAGTGTATGGCTGCTTTCAGATCTTCCATCAGACCTTCAGCCAAACTGCTGACAAGAGCTCGGGTCACTACCGTCCCATCATCCTCCAATCTCACTTGGTGCCGAATCCACTGCCAAACCTTACAAATGCAGCCTCTTAGAATAAGAGATAATATTATATTGTAGCATGTGAGCTTTGAGTGAACCAACCTGAGATCTGGATATCTCTGCTGTTGCTGAATCCTCAACCTTCCCCAGATAGAAGAAATGACCTCTGCCTGTTGTACAAAGTCAATATCAATAAAACCTCTATTCATCACATAGCATAAAAATGTTGTATAAAAAGTCATTAGTGAAATAAAGTTTTGCACCTGAAAGCCAGGCTTCAATGAAGAGGACACCTACAGCAATGTTATATCTCAGTCCGTTCTGTGTTACTCCTCCCTATGGAGATATAAAGCACACAATACAAAGGCAACAGCATTTACACTCACCACACATTTATTATTCTGTTAACATGATTTGCAGTGATAGAATTCAACTGACCGCAGGCATAATGAGCAAGTCTTCAGGGGTCACAGTGATGTCTTCACGAAGCTGCAGGAGTTGATTCTGACCATGAGAGTGAAGCTGAAACAGCTGTGTGAGAGAGAGAAATTATGTTTTTATATGCATATATGCAGAGGCGGACAAAGTACTCAACTCTATTACTTGAGTGAAAGTACAGATACTGCTGGTCAAATATTACTCCAGTACAAGTAAAAGTTGTAAAGCAAAACAGCAAGACCTATTTGACATCAAAAATTTTTTTTTAAATGCTGTCTAATCACTCTCTCGTGGTACTTTGATGTCACACACAGAACGGTCTGTGCAGTGCTGCTTCAAGTCCAACACCTTTTGTGTTTTATTAGGAGATGCACAACAGTTCTTCTGTGGCTTTATAGGTAATATTAGCCCCAGACTTATTTGTTCATTAATGACGTCATCCGCGACTAGTCGACTTCGACTTGACTTTCATCACATAAGTCGACTTCAAAAAATCAGAAGTCGTTCAACCCCTAATATAGATATATAGATATATAGATAGTAATTGAGGAATTTTATTATTCACTGAACTACTGAACAATGATTTCTTCATACCGTCTACAAGAACATCCTGTAACCGTGGTAAAATCACTGTAATGCATGGTCTTTTGCTGTGTGAATCCCACTTCATTTTGTGGTCACTATGTCTTGTTCAAGTCCACGTTCCAACAAATGTTTTGTCTATCCAATATATGAAGCATCGGTACAGCATTCTTTACCTGCTTGTTTGGCAGTGTATGGCTGCTTTCAGATCTTCCATCAGACCTTCAGCCAAACTGCTGACAAGAGCTCGGGTCACTACCGTCCCATCATCCTCCAATCTCACTTGGTGCCGAATCCACTGCCAAACCTTACAAATGCAGCCTCTTAGAATAAGAGATAATATTATATTGTAGCATGTGAGCTTTGAGTGAACCAACCTGAGATCTGGATATCTCTGCTGTTGCTGAATCCTCAACCTTCCCCAGATAGAAGAAATGACCTCTGCCTGTTGTACAAAGTCAATATCAATAAAACCTCTATTCATCACATAGCATAAAAATGTTGTATAAAAACATTGTGAAATAAGTGAAATAAAGTTTTGCACCTGAAAGCCAGGCTTCAATGAAGAGGACACCTACAGCAATGTTATATCTCAGTCCGTTCTGTGTTACTCCTCCCTATGGAGATATAAAGCACACAATACAAAGGCAACAGCATTTACACTCACCACACATTTATTATACTGTTAACATGATTTGCAGTGATAGAATTCAACTGACCGCAGGCATAATGAGCAAGTCTTCAGGGGTCACAGTGATGTCTTCACGAAGCTGCAGGAGTTGATTCTGACCATGAGAGTGAAGCTGAAACAGCTGTGTGAGAGAGAGAAATTATGTTTTTATATGCATATATGCAGAGGCGGACAAAGTACTCGGTAACACTTTACTTGAAGGGGTGTGCATAAGACTGACATGACACCTTTATAATTATGACATGACACATGTTATGAATATGAAGGAGGTTTTATGCATGTTTATGACAACTGTCATTAAGTGTCATTCGCTCAGTTATGTAATTTTTAATGCAAATATAACATTATTTGACCTAACCCTACCCCTACCCTTACCCCTAACCATAGCCCATAACAAAGACATCTCAAACAATGTCATCTTTGCATTAAAAATGACATAACTGAGCGAATGACACTTATTGACAGTTGTCATAAACATGCATAAAAAAACCTTCATATTCATGACATGTGTCATGTCTTGATTATGTAGGTGTCATGTCAGTCTTATGCACACCCCTTCAAGTAAAGTGTAACCAAGTACTCAACTCTATTACTTGAGTGAAAGTACAGATACTGCTGGTCAAATATTACTCCATTACAAGTAAAAGTTGTAAAGCAAAACAGCAAGACCTATTTGACATCAAAACATTTTTTTTAAATGCTGTCTAATCACTCTCTCGTGGTACTTTGATGTCACACACAGAACGGTCTGTGCAGTGCTGCTTCAAGTCCAACACCTATTGTGTTTTATTAGGAGATGCACAACAGTTCTTCTGTGGCTTTATAGGTAAGATTTTCACGTACACAATTTAGCAAAATCAATATTGTGTCTAATATATACCACAATATTAACTTCTTATTATTGAATTGTTGTAAATAAATATCACGTTTGCAACTCAGTGTTAAAAAAATGCTGGGAAATCTCTTCATGTAGCCCCAAGAGTGATTACTGATAAACTGTCTGAAAAAAAAGTCACGTTTTAGAGAAGAAAAAGAAGCTGTGTTATGCCTGTGTTATTCCTGTGTTATTCCTCTGTTTTTCCTGTGTTATGCCTGTGTTATTCCTGTGTTAATACGGTTATTACTGAGTTATTCCTGTGTTATTACTCTGTTATTCCTGTGTTATTCCTGTGTTATTAGTGTGTTAATCCTGTTATTAATGTGTTATACCTGAGTTATTTATGTTGATACTGTTATTCCTGTTATTCCTCTGTTATTACTGTGTTATTCCTGTCTTATTACTGAATTATTATTGTTATTAATGTGTTATTCCTGTGTTATTACTCTGTTATTCCTGTGTTATTACAGTTATTACTGAGTTATTCCTGTGTTTATTCCTGTGTTATTACTGAGTAATTCCTGTGTTATTACTCTGTTATTCCTGTTTTATTCCTGTGTTATTACTGAGTTATTCCTGTGTTATTACTGTGTTATTACTGTTTTATTCCTGCGTTATTACTGAGTTATTCCTGTGTTATTACTCTGTTATTCCTGTTTTATTCCTGTGTTATTACTGAGTTATTCCTGTGTTATTACTGTGTTATTACTGTTTTATTCCTGCGTTATTACTGAGTTATTCCTGTGTTATTACTCTGTTATTCCTGTTTTATTCCTGTTATTGCTGAGTTATTCCTGTGTTATTCCTGTGTTATTCCTGTTTTATGCCTGTGTTATTCCTGTGTTATACTTGTGTTATTACTGTGTTATTCATGTGTTATTACTGTTATTACTGAGTTATTCCTGTGTTATTCCTGTTTTATGCCTGTTATTCCTGTTTATTCCTGTGTTATTCCTGTGTTATACCTGTGTTATTACTGTGTTATTAGTGTGTTATTCATGTGTTATTACTGTCATTACTGAGTTATTCCTGTGTTATTACTCTGTTATTCCTGTGTTATACCTGTGTTATTACTGTGTTATTAGTGTGTTATTCTGTGTTATTCCTGTGTTATTCCTGTTTTATGCCTGTGTTATTCCTGTGTTATACTTGTGTTATTACTGTGTTATTAGTGTGTTATTCATGTGTTATTACTGTTATTACTGAGTTATTCCTGTTTTATGCCTGTTATTCCTGTTTATTCCTGTGTTATTCCTGTGTTATACCTGTGTTATTACTGTGTTATTAGTGTGTTATTCATGTGTTATTACTGTCATTACTGAGTTATTCCTGTGTTATTACTGTTTTATGCCTGTGTTATTCCTGTGTTTATTCCTGTGTTATTACTGTGTTATTGCTGTGTTATTCCTGTGTTATTCCCTGTATTATTACTGTGTTATTCCTGTCTTATTACTGAATTATTACTGTTAGTAATGTGTTATTCCTGTGTTATTACTCTGTTATTCCTGTGTTATACCTGTGTTATTACTGTGTTATTAGTGTGTTATTCATGTGTTATTACTGTCATTACTGAGTTATTCCTGTGTTATTACTGTTTTATGCCTGTGTTATTCCTGTGTTTATTCCTGTGTTATTACTGTGTTATTGCTGTGTTATTCCTGTGTTATTCCCTGTATTATTACTGTGTTATTCCTGTCTTATTACTGAATTATTACTGTTAGTAATGTGTTATTCCTGTGTTATTACTCTGTTATTCCTGTGTTATACCTGTGTTATTACTGTGTTATTAGTGTGTTATTGCTGTGTTATTACTGTGTTATTAATGAGTTATTCCTGTGTTATTACTCTGTTATTCCTGTGTTATTCATGTGTTATTATTGAGTTATTCCTGTGTTATTACTGTTTTATGCCTGTGTTATTCCTGTGTTATTACTGAGTTATTGCTGTGTTATTACGGTGTTATTAGTGTGTTATTACTGTCATTCCTGTGTTATTACTGAATTATTTCTGTGTTATTACTGTGTTATTACTGAGTTATTACTGTTATTCCTGAGTTGTTACTGCGTTATTACTGTGGTATTACTGAATTATTACTGTGTTATTAATGTGTTATTCCTGTGTTATTCCCTGTGTTATTACTGTGTTATTACTGTCTTATTACTGAATTATTACTTTTATTAATGTGTTATTCCTGTGTTATTACTCTGTTATTCCTGTCTTATACCTGTGTTATTAGTGGGTTATTCATGTGTTATTACTGTGTTATTGCTGTGTTATTCCTGTGTTATTACTCTGTTATTCCTGTGTCATTCATGTGTTATTAGTGTTATTCATGTGTTATTACTGTGTTATTGCTGTGTTATTACTCTGTTATTCCTCTGTTATTCATGTGTTATTACTGTGTTATTGCTGTGTTATTCCTGTGTTATAAGTGTGATATTACTGAGTTATTCCTGTGTTATTACTGTGTTATTACTGTTTTATGCCTGTGTTATTCCTTTGTTATTACTGAGTTATTCCTGTGTTATTACTCTGTTATTCCTGTGTTATTCCTGTTATTACTGAGTTATTGCTGTGTTATTACTGTGTTATTAGTGTGTTATTACTGTGTCATTGCTTTGTTATTACTGAATTATTCCTGTTATTACTGAGTTATTCCTGTGTTATTCCTGTGTTATTACTGAATTATTACTTTGTTATTAATGTGTTATTCCTGTCTTATTACTGAATTATTACTGTTATTAATGTGTTATTCCTGTGTTATTACTCTGTTATTCCTGTGTTATTCCTGTGTTATTAGTGTGTTATTCATGTGTTATTACTGTGTTATTGCTGTGTTATTACTCTGTTATTCCTGTGTTATTCCTGTTGTTAGTGTGTTATTCATGTGTTATTACTGTGTTATTGCTGTGTTATTACTCTGTTAGTCCTGTGTTATTCATGTGTTATTACTGAGTTAGTCCTGTGTTATTCCTGAGTTATTTCTGTGTTATTACTGTGTTATTACTGCGTTATTACTGTTATTTCTTTGTTATTCCTGTGTTATTACTGTGTTATTAAGACAGGAATAACACAGGATTGACTCAGTAATAACGCAGTAATAACACAGTAATAACACAGGAGTAACACCGTAATCACACAGGAATAACACATTAATAACACAGTAATAACACAGGAATAACAAAGTAACAGTAATTTCTGTTATTACTGTGTTATTCCTGAGTTATTACTGCGTTATTACTGTGGTATTATGGAATTATTGCTGTGTTATTAATGTGTTATTCTTGTGTTATGCCTGTGTTATTGCTGCGTTATTACTGTGTTATTAATGTGTTAATCCTGTGTTATAACTGTTATTTCTGTTTTATTTCTGTTATTACTGTGTTATTCCTGTGTTACTCCTGTGTTATTACTGTGTTATTAATGTGTTATTCCTGTGTTATTACTATGTTAATAATGTGTTAGTCCCAAGTAATTTCTGTTATTACTGTGCTATTGCTGTGTTATTACTGTGTTATTAAAGTGTTATTCCTGTGCAGAGGCGGACAAAGTACTCAACTCTATTTTTTTTAATTCTCTCTAATCACTCTCGTGGTACTTTGATGTCACACACAGAACAGTCTATACAGTGCTGCTTCAAGTCCAACACCTATTGTGTTTTATTAGGAGATGCACAACAGTCCTTCTGTGGCTTTATAGGTAATATTGGCATGTACACAATTTAGCAAAATCAGACAATATTGTTTCTAACATATACGAAAAAATAATACTCAAGTAAAGTACAGATACTCAAAAAGTGTACTTAAGTACAATACTCAAGTAAATGTAATTAGTTACTGTCTGCCTCTGCATATATGCAAGTGCTGTTATGGGGAAGTTTATCAATGACCAGACAGAAATGAACAACTTATGTGTGACACTTACTTTTTGCATGGGCTCAATCAGGTCCATGTCGTAGACCATGAACCCATCAACTCCTGCTTTGATCTCCAGTAATTTAAGTCTAAAATATCACAAGAATGATAATTTATATGGAAAACCAATACAGAACCATAAATGGTTGAGCTGCCATATGTTCGGTGGCCCAGTAGTGCGCAACACAACAAAATCACTACAACACAACGCATAGGACTAATTTCATTGTGTTGTGCCTTGTTTCCGTTGTGTTGTGCTTATTTCGTTGTATTGCGGCTTGTTTCCATTGTGGAGATTTTGTTGTGTTGTGCACTACTTGGCCACTGTAATATTGGGATTTAAAATTATGTGCCACTATATTTTGATTGCAATTATGGGTTGGACTCAAATCACCACAGAGCTTTTATCTAATCTGGTTGCGTCTTGCCTGGTGACAGTTCTGAGTGCAGTCTTGTAGAGGTCACTCTCTTTGTCTCCAGGCAACAGCAATGCTGCCATGCCACCTGTTGCTAGGGCACCCCTGCGGTGACACGTCTGCACTAGAAGATCCATGTAGCTGTGCAGGAAACGCTTCTCCATATCCACATATTTACTGCGATCAGGGAGGAGGAAATCAACCCGATGACCTATAAAGCAACCATTGTCACTATCGAGGAATGTGATTGAGTCTACTAGTCGAACTTGCAGAAAATGTATGCGCTGACCAAATTTGTTGACAAAGGAAGCTGAATAATCCCAGATGCCACAGTTTAGACCAGCAGAGTGCTCCTTGAGCTCGTACAAAATCTCCTCCATCTCGAACGATGCCAGGACACACTCGATCAACACAGTGGCCTTTATGCAGCCCGCTGGCAGGCCAAGCTACAAAATAATTCAGAATACATTAGAAAAAAAATTCATGGTAGTTAAAACTGCACTGGGGTCACATGTAATCTCTGTCAACACTCGCACCTTTTTCTCAGTCCAGAAAAAAATCTGACTCCAGAGTCTGGCCTCCGTGTAGCTCTCAACCTGCACAACATATCATTAAGATTTTCTAGGATATGTTTGATTCTACATTGAAGTTCTGTCCTGGTAAACAGAGTGATGTGATCTGACTCTGACCTTGGACAGGTAGAAAAAAGGGCCACTCTGGTTTTGAAGAATTAGTTTTGCATTATGAAACATCAGCAGACCAAAATCAAACAATGGACCTGGAACCTCTCGACCATTGACCTACAGAGAAACAGATGTACATATACTTCACACTAACAAGAATGATATATTACTATGCAGGATCAGCTCATTTACAGCTAAAGAGATTTCTAAATTATCTTTTATTTTAATCTGAATCATATGTTTCTCCAAAAACCCATTTGGAGCAATATAAAACAAACACAAATGAGACATTTACTGACATAAATTAAGAGTACAGAGCTATAACATGAATGTGAAGACTTTAATTATGAATGGCTTTCACTGAAATCTCTTGAATTTAAATCTAAGTTTCAACAGTTTTTGAAATTTTATCTGAGACACATGTGAGGTTACTGGGGCTTTTTCATAGAAGAACAATCTAAAGCAGGAAACAAGCAAAAGTATCAATTTTCTCTACATTTACACTTAAAGGCACAATATGTAATTTTTTGCCACTGGAGGGCGCGTATTCAAAACAAACAAAGAAACAAAGGCGTAGTTAGATGATGCCGTGACTGAGTGTGGAATCATGGTTGTTGTCGTCTTCATCCCCACAGCCGAAGCAATCCGATGGGACTCGGGCAGAAATCATGTTCATGGATGAGCTAATGTATTAAAGATTTATTAACGTCGTAGTATGAAGCAGAGTGAGGCGGAAAGCCGTCGAAGCAAAACGAGGCTGCTGAACGAGCACGACACACGGCTCGAAAGCAGCGGAGCTTTTATTATGCCACAGTCGACCACTTCCGCTCCTTCCGGAAAGCATAGTAAATCATACTAGATACATTTGAACATTTTGTTATAATGCTACTCTGTGCGGTCGTCACCCGTCTAATAAAATGCATAGCATATTAAAGCATCTGTGGTGTTTCATGTTTTCTACAAAACAAAACCAATAATCGAGGGTGTATGACGTCATTGGCAGGCGACACAATGACACTATAGACATGGTCCGTGTCACTAGTTAAAATTGCTTATTTCTCTGGATTTAAACATTCTTCGAAACATTTGGGATAATGTAAGTACACAAGTCAGCAAAATCTATAAAACTGTTCTAGTGGTTTTTGGATATTTTAATAAAAAAAATCTTACATATTGTGCCTTTAATGTGTTCTAGGAGAAACAGCTGAAATGCAAAAAAATCCAATTGTGGTTATAAGTGATTAAAATTTTAAAACCTTGGTGAAATGTGAAATTAAATCAATTTCAAACACATGGTTGGGACAAACAAACAAAGACACCAATATTCTCATCTGTGCCATTAAACAAGCTCACTACAGATCCATACCATCATGTTGTGCTCCACCATGTTCCATGCTCGAGGACGGAGCATCAGCACTGGAGCCTGAGAAATGGGTGGTACATCTGTTTAAGAGGAATATGACAGATTGTTAACACATGCTTTCCATACATCTCTGATGGGATTCTTTTGTTAAAGTATATTTAATTCACTACATTTCTGACAAAACAAGTAGCAGGAGTTAGACTGAAGACTCACCCTGAAACTGGTTGTGCACAGCCTGATAAACATTGTAAATACCCTTTATTTGATTGCGGTATGTTGGGCAGTTGCCATCATCAAAATCAATCTACCAGAACAGAACAGAACAATAATGCAGTTACAGCCAGGAATTCAGCTTTTTCAGTTTCAAATTCTTGGATGCCACTGTATACACAAAAATACAATCTTTTCAGTATTCAGTGCAGTTTAGTATACAATATATATTTGCATTTCTGTTCTAACTTCAGTGTCATCTTATTTGCATTACTAAGTCCTACCTGTAAACCTTGGGCAGTAGATTTGAGTCCCATTATAAGACGTTGTGTATCACAGGGTGAAAGGTCACCAACGTCCACATGTCTGCAGTGTAATCGGTCTGGAACTGGGCTCACTCTCCAGCTGGGATCATTTCGGATATGAGCTGTGTCCTTCAGAAAGCCTGGCAACTCTCTTGTCAGATCCAACTGAACTTTCCGGAGGACTCGAAAATTCAAAACCTTGCAAAAGAGTAAAGACAAATAAACAAGCAAACATTGTTATGAGTAGCATAAATAAGTAATTGGGGTTTCCTTAATATGCATTATTGGGTTAAATTCTATTAGAAAATATAAATTGAAGAGGTACCTTGTCAGCCTCTGCTTGGAAGGTAGAGATGAGTTCAGACAGAAATAGCAGAGCATCAGAGTTAAACAGAGTGTGAAACTCTCTCTCAAGTCCTGAGGGAGGCGTTTCCAGTTCAACACCTTGATACACCTGTTTATCAGCACATTAAACCTGCATGATTTCCTGACACTGACACCAAATCATCATTTAGTTCTGCACATTACAATTCACTGACAGATGTATAGAGACGCAATTATATATATATATATATATATATATATATATATATATATATATATATATATATATATAT
>NW_015505588.1:685005-692092 GCF_001515645.1 Sinocyclocheilus grahami | reverse complement strand
TATATATATATATATATGGGGTGTTATTAATTTTAAAGCAGTCGCACATCATGAGAACTTACCAACATTTTCTGCAGTCGTCCAGTAAATAAACCTAGAGTTGGACTTTGAAAGTGTCACTGCACTGTTTACTTTTAGCCACACGACTAGTGAAGATTCTTTCGTGAACGAATCGGTGTTTTTAACAAAGCTTTTAAGGGAACGAATCAGTAAACAAACTCGACTAAATCTTTTTAGTGCAATTCTCCTGCAATGTTAAAATAATAAATATCAAGTCACTGCAAAGAAGTAAAAACTTCCACCCCCTTTTTTATAATACATGCATATATTACAATAGAATATAATAGAATAACTTCCATATTTATTTATTTAGTGTGTGTGTGTGTGTGTGTGTTTGTTTTGTGTGCTCTGTTTACACTGGTAAGTTTCAGTTTTGTTATGCTCTTTTGTGTGTATTGTATTGTTTGGAAGTACCACACAAAACGCTCTCAGTATTATGTGACTTCTCGCGAGATTACAGTTATGTCAACTCAACGTCGTACGTGGTTACAGACAGACCCAAACAGTGTAAGAAGACTCCGCCAGGAATGCATCAGCAAAATGCGGAGTCTACCGGTCAACACGTCAAATACAGTCCCCGACGTTTGAATCTCTAAGTCTTGCACATGAAGCTTGAGGTGAAGGGCTTAAGGTTAAACTAAGCCTGCGTTTGCATCAGCACATTTGCACGGTGCCATTCTCTGAGGCACTCGTTTGTCTATAAGAATACAGCATGGCTGATATCGAGTCCTCCTTCGAATTTAGCTCATCTTTGACCAGCTCTTCGCTGCCTCCGCCGCGGACTCGAATCTTTAAGATCATCGTGATAGGAGACTCTGGAGTTGGCAAGACTTGCCTCACCTATAGATTCTGTGCAGGCAAGTTTCCAGACAAGACTGAGGCCACTATCGGGGTGGATTTTCGGGAGAAGGTTATTGAAATAGACGGCGAGAAAATCAAGGTGAGGATGCTTCTGATTTCAGGACTTTATTTAGCAAATTTACTCAATATGTGTTAATGTCATCCTGTAAAGCCTGACACACGAATTATTAGTCAGTCTCTTTTAAAATAGATTAGTTTATTGAACCTTTAGATATAATGTAAATAAAGTTTGTGTGTTTTCTGTTTTGTACCATATTTGATACACAAGGCTTTTATGGCCCATAGAGTATGATTTTATTCACACAATTAAATCAGTAATGTTTTTATAACAATATAGCAGAATACTTGTGTATGAATATCAGTTGTCAATATAAACCATCATGCATGTACTACATTGTTTTACACAAATTAAGATATTTTTGATGAAATCTGAGAGCTTTCTGACCCTGCATAGATAGCAATACAACTGAAATGTTCCCAGGTCCAGAAATGTAGCAAGGACAACATTAAAATAGTCCATGTGACATCAGGGGTTCAGCCGTAATTTTATGAAGTCCTTGCTACGTTTCTGGACCTGGGAACATTTCAGTTGCGTTGCTGTCTGTGCAGAAAGCTCTTGGATTTAATCAAAAATATCTTAATTTGTGTTCCGAAGATGAACGAAGGTCTTAACGGGTTTGGAACAACATGAGGCTGAGTAATTAATGACAGAATTTTCATTTTTGGGTGAAGTATCCCTTTAAAAGGACACATATGCATGTATGATATAAGTTGACAGCTAATAGCTCTCCTTTTTCCCCCTCTACCAGGTCCAGTTGTGGGACACCGCAGGCCAGGAGCGCTTTCGAAAGAGTATGGTGCAGCACTATTACCGCAACGTCCACGCTGTGGTGTTTGTCTACGATGTCACCAATGCCGCTAGTTTCCGAAGTCTTCCGGCGTGGATCGAGGAGTGCCGTCAGCATGCCTTGGGCCAAGAGGTGCCTAGAATCTTGGTCGGCAACAAATGCGACCTGCGGCATGCCGCTCAAGTAAGTACCGACGTAGCGCAGCAGTTCGCTGATGCACACTCAATGCCTCTGTTCGAGACCTCTGCCAAGAACCCCTACGGAAACGACGACGGCGGTCGGAATAATAGTGACCACGTGGAGGCCATTTTTATGACGGTGGCGCACAAGCTGAAATCTCAGAAGCCGCTGGTGTTAAGCCAACCACCGTGCAGATCAGGAGATACTGTCACTCTCAGGAGACAGGACGAGGAGGACAGGGGAACTTGGGGCTGTGGATGTTGGAGGAGCTAATGAAGGAATCACCACTTACAGGATGGAGATGACAAAGGTGAAGCACTTTTTAAAGAAGCAGATTCAGAGGTGCTTTTGTGTTATCCATGAAGGGTTGAGGACACAAGAACATCTATTCTCAAGATTTCTTTTTGTACCTGATCTGGCCATTATTTTAAAGGGAAAAAACTTTCCTCCATCACTCAAACCAGAGGCTTTGAGAAGTTGCATGTAGGCCCATTTGCCTTACATATACAAGCTTCATCTATTATGTGTCAGCCTGTCTAGTTCATATCATATGCCACTGCCAATCATGCATTACATTTTCTAGATTTTTGCAGTTCTGCAGGTGAATTGAACAGTGAAACCTTCATGCATAACATGTTGCCTTTTTCATCATATTTTTTAAACAATTTTTGCCGCAATTAGATAAACTATTCTGTTAAATCACTTCAGCCTCCAAGGTAATTCTGGTTTAGTGTGTGTTTGTTGTTTGTTCTCTCATTCTATGTCACCCACACACATGCAGACACTTCCTGTGAAAGTTGTCAGTTCTCTCAAGAGAAAAGAGAAACCGACGAAAAAAACACTTAAATGCAGGTTATTTATTAGTGCTGCTAATAGATATTAGACAAATGTGAGATGAATTTAAAAGTAAAATAAAGCTGATATACTTTTTTTTCCCCCCAAAAAAGGAGCCAGTCCTAGTCCACTGCCAGTGTTTTATTTATTGTCAATTTATTTTCTTCTAGCAGCCATTCATCTGAATAAAATCTACTGTAAAGACATCTGGGTTATGCATGATAACCAGTCCTTCCTGTGAATCATGTCAAAATGTTGATAAGTTACGTAAAAAGAGACAAGAATTCGCTGACAATATCTACTTTAGTGTCCACAGCCAGGATTTGTATGTAGTACTGCTTTGTTAGGCAAAATGAAAATGATCTGTACTGTATAATAACAGATTAGTACCTCATATTATTCATGGCATCTGCTCTGTGCATGGCATAAATCTGAACAAAGGGTCTGATATCAGTCTATATTTCAGTATGTAATCTATCAGTAAAAATATACAGATATGCTAATGGATAAATTGTCTTTCCCTTCGGCCATCTTCTTTGCAACACTGATATGCAGAACAGAGTTCAATCCATTACAGGGAATATTCACTCATGTCTTTATGTAACCACAGCTGGTCCTGTGGAGTGCATGAAAGAAGCTCAGACATCACATGCTTTATGTGTTTTATGGGGAATTGCCAAAAAGAGGTTTTGCATATGATTTCTGGTTCATTTTTTGAAGTTGGTTAAGGGCCTGATTAGCTGATGCATTGCGTTGTTTGATTCGGGTACAATAGGGGAGCATGTGATTAGTTGAGGAATTGTGCACGGTTAATGATGACTCTTAAATATTTAAATACAACATGTTGAATGCACACTAAGACTTGTCTATTTGTGCTTAACGTTTGACTCTGGGTGCTTAAAGAAGGTTCATATCTAATCAATCTGCCAGAAACAACATGAGCTTTGATGATTTTTGTAGGTTCATGTTGAACTGGTCTTGATAAAAACATATTCTTGGTCTGGATTCTCTCCACTGTTGTCTGTACTGATTTTTCGCTTCACCCAATGTACCATTTTAAGTGTCCTTCAGAATTAGTTTTTTTCTGTCTTCATTAACACATTAATAACATAGTTAACAATGTGAAATATGAGCAGATCTCAAATCTACAAAAACAGATTAGTCTGATACTCATGCCTTCAAATGTTGGTCAGTGAGTTAGTGACATAGTTTTGGGAAAATAAACAAACCATCAATGCACTATAATCAAAGGAGTGCAGAAGATCAATGCTTGTTGCAGTTTTGGTTTTAACGGTTTCAGTGTTTTACTAAAAAAATAAAGTACCACATCTTTGAATTTCAGCTGACTAGCGTTGTGCCTTATTTGTCTAATAAAAGTGCATATGTGACCCTTGACCACAAAACCAGTCTTAAGTAGCACGGCTAGCTATTGCTACAAATATATCTGATATTTGTTGCAATAGCCAACAATACATTGTATGGGTCAAAACTATCGATTTTTCTTTGATGCCAAAAATCATTAGGATATTAAGTAAAGATCATGTTCCATAAAGATATTTTGTAATTTTCCTACCATAAATATATAAAAACTTAATTTGATTAGTATCAAGTATTAGTATCGCTAAGAACTTCACTTGGACAACTTCAAAGGTGATTTTCTCAATATTTAGATTTTTTTGCAGCCTCAGATTCCAGATTTTCATATAAAATAGTTGTATCTCAGCCAAATATTGTCCTATCCTAACAAACCATACATCAATGGAAAGCTTATGTATTCACCTTTCAGATGGTGTATAAATATAAATTTAAAAAAATGGACCCTTATGACTGGTTTTGTGGTCCAGGATCACATATGGGAACTTAATGTTCAGACTAGAGACTTATTATAAAGTAATAACATTGCAAAAATGATACTGTCCCTTGGTATGTTATCTGAACATCCATTGAAATGAATGGTTTGTAAATTCATAAAGAGGCAAATAGCACACTTAATTTGTTATATATTGTTTATTGTAAAATATATCCATATAGGTTTACATGTGCAAAAATATCAGTCTATCATGTAAAAAGTATAAAGCTAAAAAACCACAAAAGATAATATAAAATATGGCACTGATAAGAACTTAAAAATCAAGAAACAAATTTAAGTTGATTTGAAACAAGCAGGCTTGATGAAATCTGGACATTTTTCACTTTATGGGGAAAATTAATTATATTTACCAATATTTCACATTAAAAAAACAAATTACTAAGCTATTCTGCTATACGGTGGAAGCGTGGAGAGGTCTTGCTGTTCCTGCTCAGGACAGCGATCAATGAATGACATGGGGGAGTGAAAGATTCGCTCATCTCCGTCTGCAAGAGGCAAAATAAAACCTCATTACAGTTGGCCACATCACATCCTCACTAACATCATCATAATGACATACGTTGTGGCTCATATAGCAGATGACTTATGAAATATGATTTCGTTATCTCAGTATCTAAAGCCACTCGAACACCACATCTCTCACGTACCTTGCCAAGTGCATACAAGTTCAGTTGGAGTAACAGGGTCATTCTGAGGAACTAGAAACTCCTGTAAAATACACAACCATGCAGTAATTATCAGCTCAATCTTGCATACTATATACTTAAAAATACTGCACTTTCTTGTCTTACATAAAATTTCACCCACCATGCCATTTGCGGAGTTGTAGCAGCCGCAAAGCGGCAGACTGCGGCAGCCGACATAAGCAATGAGAGAAGAAAAGAGCAAAGACCCCACGCAGGCCACCAGAAGGGTGCTGTTTGCTCCTTTCACCATCCGGCTGAGCACGAACCTCTACACAAGACACTGCTCTATCAACCATTTGTATGTTTTAAGCTGAGCGTTTAATGTATGGGAGAGTAAACATAATCTGGTGTGACTGTACCACTTCAGGGATAGGATGGGCATGAAAGACCTCATCATCCTCTTCTCCATAGCTGAGAGTGACGCAAGCATAAACGAAGACAATCACAACAGCAAAAAGTGACATCACAGATGATGCGATCATGACATTTACCTAAACATATTAATGAGAACATGTTAATATCAACAGGTAGAAAGAGACAACCGTGAGGAGAAATACTGTGGATTAGACGGATCAGAAATTACCAAAATTGGGGTTTTCTTCTGGGATGCAAAGAGGGCAAGTACACCAGGGGCAGCCATAATCTAAAGGAGGAGGAAAAAGTAAAATAATCTTTATAGAATCACAGAGCATCTCAAGGGTGATGGTAAATAAAATGAGACGAGAGAAAAAAAAAACATAAATGCTTTTGTATTTTCTCACAAAACCTTTGTATTCCCCTAAGAAACTTCAGATTTGCTCGCAAACCTTTGTGATGTAAATAATATGAGAAAAAAAACTATATTTCAGAGGTTTTGGAAGAGAATGCAAAGTTTCTCGGGGCATGCAATCTTACAGAGAGAACACAAAAGCATTTTTCCTAACATTTACAGTAAATGGCTACAAAAGGAAAGTCATGCAAAAATTATACAATAGCTAAATGTGATCCGTTTTAATGAGATACAAACGCTAATTCTATTTTTCCTAACATAACTTTTTTTACCTGACTTTGACTCTGTCCCAGTTTGCTACACAATACTGGAAAACTGGGATGGTGAATTATAGATTAACGTGGGAACTATAACTACGGTAAGTCACATTAAAGTAAATAAATGGTCTGTTTTAAGGTTTCTCACCAGTCCAGCCCAGAGTGGAGCCCTAGTTTCACTCAGAGTAGTGCTCTTGCGGAAGACCGCATCCATAAATCCGCAAACCACGCAAAGCCCCGCGCACGCCACCTGAAGGATGCCGAGGACCACCACACTCTTCTGATTGAAGATAAAATACCTGTAACGGTCCATCTCAGGCCTTCAGCGTAGAGAGAAGAGGTAATGCATTTCACGTTCATATACACCATTTAAAAGAGAAAAATCCTTCACTATCATGTCTCCGAACAGAGCTGGATCCGCTATCAAACGTCTAATGACTTGAAATCGTCACGATCGCTAAGGTGCAACACGCAACTAAGACTTTGATGTTTTGCTGAAATGATACTTAATTTTACTAAACGCTATACTTAAACTATGCTACGCCCGATTTAATATGTATAAAGTGGTGTATAAGGCCTATAAATTAGAATAAATGTAGTATTTACCTGTGCCGTTTTGCCTTATCACTTCCGGACCGCTTTTGTTTGGAAGCAAGCGCTGAAACCCAGCGTGTCACTCATTTACCTGGAGCGCGCGCAGGTGCAGCACGATGACCACGCCC
>NW_015505588.1:679487-684995 GCF_001515645.1 Sinocyclocheilus grahami | reverse complement strand
ACAGTGTGGATATTTAGTGTTGACTTACTAAATACTTGGGCATTGAATATTCCTCCATTTCGGCTTAGAGAAAACCTGATTCATATTTTCAACATTTTAGTAATAATATTATAGCTGAGAAAACTGAAAAGATGAGTCCAATTGTGCTCTATGCTGGAGTTTTTATTGATAAATCTTTGTTGATAGCTTTTGCATATCAAAGGCTGAAGTTTAGTTCAGTAGAAAGATTTCTCTTAACCTTGTGCCTTATTCTCGAATACTGTACATTCTGTTCAGTCTTTTCCCCCCACACATACAGTACACCTTACTTAACTTTCTTATAATGGTGTCAATTTTTCATTCAGGTTTTCTTGGAAAAAAAACAACACATAAATAAACAGCTCTGTCTGTGTAATACTGTACTTCAAGACTACTAGAGCCTATTTAAACGTAACTGTAGCTGTTCGCACATGCAAAAGGAGACAGAACAAATTGTTTTACAAGAATAATTGTTGGTAATATCAACATAAAAAAAATCTATATTTTCAGTTCTCAGAGGAAACATGAGAAGAGCAGCAAAAGACACTATACTGGTTTAATACTGCATAGTTATCACAAGTTGTGGTAAAGAGGTAATTTACCTCCAAGAATCGTGACATCGGTCTTTAAAACTGCACTCCATGGATTTCAGTCAAAGTGCCTTTAAATCACTTGCTCTTTTTCAGTCTCTGTATTCTTGCAGTGTAACCAAATCAGTCACCAACATTGTAGAACCATAGAATTTTGGATTCGAGGATTTCACAGTTACAATCCTTGTAAACTGATGAGGATGACAGAAATCAGTTCAGAAGAGTGATTACTTATTAGTGTTAGCTGCAAGAAGGTCAAAGAAGAGTTTCTGGTGGTAGTTATAGGCTGGGAAGGGAGATCATGTCTTTTCAGACAGCGGTGGTGAGCATCTTAGCAGGTCTCATCAGCACCTTTTCCAGACTCCATCTGCTGAAACTCCAACAATTGCTTTGTGTACCATTCTGGTGCCTCTGGACCAGACTTCCCTGATGGCTCATGGTCATAACCATAAGCAACAGTGAGTTCTTCATCTTTTTCCACAGCATGGATTGTTCGGATGCATTTTATTAGCCCAAAACGAGGATGGATGTACCTTGACAGGTAAAAACAGCTGTTACATGACTAACCCATTTTTGTCCAACAATAAGATTGTTTATATTTAAATATCTAACAAAATGCTACTCAATTTAATATAGGAAACAAAAGCACTACATCTCTGTATATTACTAAAATGAACATTAACACTCACGGATCATATTTGCAATTGGGAGTGAAGGAGTGATTGGCCTTGTGACCTAGAGATGCACAATAATTCTCCATCAGATTGAAAGGTTCTGGAACATCAATCACAGTGTCCTCATCCAATGAAATCGTGTTCCCATTCAGGGACCAGTCACGACTATCCACCTGTTGAATTCAATATAAAAAGTTTTTTTTAATTTAACACACCATGCATCCTTTAATATTTTGAAAAGTATTACATTCTGCCCTTGAACAATGTAAAATGCAAACAGACAAACCTCTGTATGAGTAATGCGGACACCATTATACAAAGCCATCACTGTGTTAGCCTCAGCCTCAGTTTTTGCAAATAGCCCTTCTCCAGCTCCAGAAATAAGTGACTGTCCAACATACACACTAAAACGAAGACAATCTTTCAGCTTGAATCAACAAGATGATGACATGATAAATACTGTATTATGCCTAGAGAACCAGCAGAATCTCCCCAATGAAATGACAAGACAGTACATCACTGGAACAAACAAATATAAGTTTTTTGTTCAAAACGAGATTTGATAGATTGAGGTTTACATGGTTGATCACAGCTTGCACCAACCGTTGACTTTCGTAGGGGTCAGGCAGCAGTTTATGACCAGCGATACATGACGAGGTGGATTTATCGTAGCAGTAAACAGGACCTATAAAAGAGTAAAAAAAAGTGTTAAAGATTAACATACAACTAATTTTATACTAAGATTAACTTTTACTGATCAGATTGGGGTTTTTTAGCTTTAAATGAAGATTTGTAAATAAAACGGAAAAATAAAACTAAAAATAAACTAACTATCTGGATCAACAGTGAAGTGTGGTCTGCCGTTCTCTTGGGTGGTAAGAGTGGCAAGTCGGGCCTCAATCAGTTCTCCATCAACAAAGGAGCCATACAGAGCAGTACGGCCATCGGGATAAACATAAGCCACTGACTTTCCTGTCATCTCTCCGTCTTCATTCACTTCCCCAACCACGCAGGCGCCATCCTTTAGATGGCAGAGAAAAAAGAAAACTTACATACACATAATTCTGGAACTTTTCAATAGATTGATGCCAGTTCAATACATTATAATGCTGTCGATAAGAGTTTAATTTGTGATTTAAAGTGCTTGATGTTGGGCACAACATACCGGGTAGTAGACCCAGCACATGCCATAACGAATGTTGTCCTTGTACTGGCCCCTGAAGACCAGTTGACCTTCTGGATTGAACTCTTGAGCAGGTCCATTGAGCTCGCCTTCTACATAAGTCCCATGTAATGCTCCCCCATCCTCATAAGTATAAATACCCTGGCCCTGCAAAGCATCATCCACATAGAAACCCTCCAGCGTACTATGAAGGAAAAAAAAGGTGTTTTTTTTGGGTGAACTGTGTTTTTTTCTTTGTCCACTATTATCAAAATAATTAAAAATAAGGCTTTTTAGTATGTAAGATTATAAAAATTAGACCCCAAAAAGAAGCAAACAAATTGTGGAGAAGGAAAATATGCAAGCTAATTAGATCGAAGACTGCTGGTGACAATACATGTGTCTGCATGTGCATTTGAATGACAGCGACAGCGTAGCCATTGTACTAATCAGCTGCCACTTTCCCATCAACACCTTGTCACTTTCCCATCTACACACCTTATTTATTTCCATCTCAACCTCGTACAGATCTGTGCGCCATTGGAATTTTCGTTATCCTCCCTCCTCCCCAGCACCACATGTCTAGATGTGCTACAGGGGTTTTTCCTAGTTTACCTGGCAACAGCATGTATCCGAATCCCTATAATTCAGAGCATGTTTCAACAGTAATCTTTCCCTAATGTTAGCAGCAGCACAGCAGATCTAGTCCGCCAAAAGCAATCCTACTTGCAATACAGCCTTATGAATGAAATGATAAAACTATTTCGAGAGTTGTCATGATTTAAAAATCAAATCTGAGAGTCTGATCAACAGCGACTAATATTCTATTATTAAATCATATGCTACAAATCAATAATAGATCAGTGGTGCCAACATAAAGTTTCATACCTGCCATCAAAAAAGAAGAACTTTCCTTTTCCATTTTTCTCCCCATGAATAAAGTGTCCCTCAAATCTGTCGCTGGAGGAGTAAGTCACAGTGCAAAAGCCATGAGGTTGGTCATCCTCATCCAGTGGTCCTAAAAAGTCATGAAATTGTTATCACAGATAAGCCAAGTAATAGACTGATAAATAACTAATGCCCTGCATGTCCAACAATGACACTAATTTTAATGGACCAGGTTGATAAAATCAGTTCAGTTAGATCAGGGGTGTCCAAACTCGGTCCTGGAGGGCCGGTGTCCTGCAGAGTTTAGCTCCAACCCTAATTAAACACACCTGAACCAGCTAATCAAGCTCTTACTAGGCATAGAAACTTCCAGTCAGGTGTGTTGAGGCAAGTTGGAGCTAAACCCCTTGTCCAAATACCCACACTTGCGGTCTTGGCCACTTGAGAGCGCGTGCGCGCGACAGGAAGTAAGTGTGCAAGTCTGTCCCAGGTCTTAAAAATGCCAAAGTGCAGTGCCCTTAATGGATACTAAATCCACACTATCTCGAATACTGCTCCAGAGCGCTATTCAAGACTAAGCGTATCCCATCATGCATCATGTTCTGGAAATAAATCGTGAGACTTTTTGCCAAGATCTCGCGAGAGGTCACGGAAACCTTTCCAATGCAAGTTAAATATTAATATAATAATTAGATATTACAAATAATTTGGTACAAAAACTGTGTTTTTACTTTTATTGGTGCAAAGATTTATATTTATTTTGTACAACATTTGAAACTGCTTTTTATCATTTAATTAGAAGCACCATAAATTAAAATTATGTCATGTTATAGGGACTACTGCACAGACATTTAGAAGTTGATTTTAAAATGCAAAGTATGTCAAATTAAAATTAAAATAAAGCTGTGTAAACACTTGCATTTTTACAACACTATAATGTGTCCCATCAGGTAATGAAAAGTTCGACACACACTTGTGGTCTTCACATCCACTAGAAGACTTCGGCCAAATACAGGAAATACGTAATTTAAGTAATCAAGTGGTCAAGTGCAAAGACTGCAAGTGTGGGTATTTGGACAAAGCCAAACTCTGCAGGACACTGGCCCTCCAGGACCGAGTTTGGACAGCCCTGAGTTAGATACTTAGCATTTAGAAAAAATATTTAATACTAAGCAACAGTCCACTAATTGATGGGCACTAAGTGCTGGATTTAATGGTGATAGTCCAAAGCTGAGAACTACGTGCATCTGCAGTTTTGGATCAAACTTCAGCTGAACTTGCAACTTTTGTGTCAACACACCACTTTTTTTAAACCACGTGGCTTCATCCAATCCAATACATGTTCATCCAAATACGAATCTAGCTTATATATAGGGCATTAACAGACTTCTAAAAAGATTATATATATACATATAATACAAAGTGTCAGAGAATGTAATAAAAATGAAATGTATTTTAAGAGAAATCAATTGTCTAACTACGTTTATTCTTTCCGTTTATGCTATCTCAGTTCATGGGACTTCAGATAGAACTGTAGCTAAGTCTAAAAGCCGAAATAACACTCGCTGTCACCTGGAGGATTTAAAAAGTCCCAAGCTTACGGGCCTCGGTTGCTTGACAGCTTGTGTACGGAGGAAAGCTGTCGGTAGGCTAATCCTCCGCGGAATGAGACTGCATAAAAGCCGAGAAGACGACAAAAACAAATTCATGCAACGTTTGTGTATACGCATGTCGTACCTTCCACCACTTCTTCCATGTTGTCATCATCGCTGTCCATGATTGCGCTACCTCTGTTGTTTATTAGAGGTAAAATAGTCTGCTTCTATATGCCTGTCGCGGAAGCTTCAGCAGCGCAGAGCTGACGGTTCCCGGCGCACAGTATCTGACATCATCAGCGCCGAACGCACAGCACAGATTTCCAGCTACTATGGCAAGCCGCCTTAGCTTAAAATATCCCCAGCGTTACTCGTCGCAATTGCATTTTTACTAGTAAGAATTCAATTAGAGAGCGCTACAATTAAATTCTTACTAGTAACAATGCCAGTTAGAGAGCTCTCTAAATCAATTCTTACTAGTCATAATTATGATTAGAGAGCTCTCTAATTGAATTAGAGATATCTGCAATTGCGTTGTTAGTCAAGTCAAGTCAAGTCTGCTTTATTGTCAATTCTTCCAC
>NW_015505588.1:677585-678226 GCF_001515645.1 Sinocyclocheilus grahami | reverse complement strand
TAAAAAAAAAACCTGAGTTGAATCTGACAGGTCGCGAACTGATTCGAACCAATCGTACAGTATATGCTCCCTAAAAAGAACTACTGCTTGAAAAGTTCGTTTGTAAAATTTGTAAATTTAGTTGAATCTAAGTATTATTATGGAGTCCAAGTTCTAAAACACACGAGACATAAAGCAACTGTCATTCCCAACTCGTACTGTTTGACTAGGAACGATGGCTGGCGATCCGATGCGTAGCATGACATGTTACACACTCTGTGTAACCTTCAGACCGGTTCTTCCTGATCTCCAAAACAGGAGGTAATCTGCAACATAGGCGGAAATACTGACCTTATTTCACCCTTCTTCTTTTTTTTGCGAAACTTTATCAAAAAAGTAGTTGTATCGGACATTATCACCACAAATATGACTTCGGATCTGCCAGTTCTCCTCGCAGCAGTGTCGATACTGTCTGCTGTCCATTTGGGTAAGCAGCTCATCTTCTCCATCAAAAATGACATGCGTTCAGTCAGTGCACTGCAACTGCACTGTTCAGTCAGGATAGTATTAAAAAATCTAAGACTTAAAATCATAAAGGTTGTTCTTACATGTTCAAAGTTTTTGCATTTGCTACAGTAACTGTGTGGGTCATCAATTCTTGA
>NW_015505588.1:675663-675879 GCF_001515645.1 Sinocyclocheilus grahami | reverse complement strand
ATGTTTTTTCTTAATTATATCAAGAAATTTGCATCATCTTTACATGTCACATCCTTATCACAAGGATATTTAAGTCAATAAAATATTTCTGTAGAAATGAATTTTGTTACCATGCACTTGCTTTAAATGAACCTTGCAATCATTTTTCATGTACCATTCAATACACCAAGTCATTAACAGCGAGTACTTTAACTGTACTAAAAATGTATTGGCTTG
>NW_015505588.1:675020-675653 GCF_001515645.1 Sinocyclocheilus grahami | reverse complement strand
TGTATAAACCTGTACAAACAAATCAGCAAATATTAAAAATATGTCCTTCCACTATTTCTTTAGCCAGAATAGTGTAGAGTCATATTCCATTTTCTTGGTGGTATTGTGGATCTCTGGCATCTTTTTCAATGAAGGTATGTTACATAGTGTATTTCTATAATTATTTCTATAACAATGATATAGTAATATGGTGGACCAATAAAAAATAGAGGAACCGTTTTATAGTTTATAAAAAGATCTTCATGTTTCCCCTTTCACAGTGCTTGCTGCTTTTGGAGGACTTCTGTATATTGTGGGCAGAGAGATGTACTTTACTGGCTATATTCGTGAAAGCAAGAAAAGGTGATGATCAAAACATAAGTTATTCAAGTTATTAGAAATAAATAGATAAATATATAATTTCTTTATATATTCTTTCTTTTGTTTCTAGGTTGCCAGGGTTTTACTTGGTGTTGTGTGCCCTGTTATTCCTAACTGTGATGGCTACCGTTGGAATTATTCAATCATTTTTGGACAAATATCTCAACATCAGACTTCTCTGAATAATTTAATTTAAATTTTCAAAATAGTTTTCACCAATTTATTAAACAAAATGTATGTAAAATGTATTCTTACATTATGCATGTTTCAGAT
>NW_015505588.1:656909-673208 GCF_001515645.1 Sinocyclocheilus grahami | reverse complement strand
GCCACTGGATACCTTCCTTGGACCAGGTGCGCGGACCTTACAATAGATAACTGTCATTTATTATTTGACTTTGACAACATCACCATGTTGTGGAAAAGCCTGTGACCATCCAATCAGCATGCAGAGAAAGACTATTGTCTTTGTGATCTGAACCATTTCGATCAACTGTGAAGAGTTTAAAAAAAATTATGATTAAAGTTTATGCATTTTTGATGGGAGAATTAATTTCCATTAAAACATTCCACATTTGTGTTGTAACTTTTCCAGTAAAACATTTTAAGATATTTTTTATAAGATAACTCTAACAAAAATGTATACATTAAGCTTTGTTTTCAAAGAATATATCTTGAATTAAGAGTAGATTTAGATTTAAAACAATAAAAAAACATAATTCAATATATTTTCTGAAAACATAAGTCTTTATGCTCTTTTTTAAATTCAAGTTAATTTAGCTTGTTTTAGAGATGCTTAGATATTTTTTTACAGTGATAAATCACAGTTCAGAAGACATCTTTGTCTTAATATATGTTTCTAAAATTGATTTTCTATTCAATTTGGGATTTCAGACCTTAAGTGAATTTATCAAATAAAATATAGGCCTTTAGGCTATAAAAATAGAGATGCACACTATATTCTAGTAGCAAAATCAAAAGGCATCAGTAGACCTATAAGATATTCATATTTACAAGTCATCAAGTTGCATTGCAGTAAATAATTGTTGATTATTTTTTACTTACTGTTGTAAGTGATGAAACCTTCAGTGGAAAGTAGTGAAATCTCAGGTAGCCGGTCTTTGTTCTATCTGAATTATTTTGTTGAGATGTTTCGGTCCTGTCTCTGACACACTCACACAAATGTACAGCGTTACATTTGGTCCGCGGAACATAACTTGCTCAATACTGAACTTTCAAAGCAAAATTGATTTTGTTGTCAATGTTTAATCGGACTCCATGTTCATGCCAATGAATAGCACTCTGGTGCATTTGTTATTTAATGCCTTCCAGGCTGTATAGTATTATTAGAATGGATAATGCTAAGTATGTCTATAAGAAATAAATATTGCATAAACACTAAAATCACTGAACCAAATGCATTAGGATCTTCAGTACATTCAGTGATGTTAAATAATATAACCCTAAAGTTTAGTTTTGGGATTTAGGTTAGGTCACTAAACCTTCGCATTATATTAGATAGAAATAGCTTCTGATAAGTGCAGATTAACACTTATATAGTTCAGTACTGCTAGATGCAATTTAAGTGATATATTTTCTTTAGCATTTATCAAAAACAAATAATATTTTATTAGAGATTAGTGTTTTATAATGTGATATTTAGCTGTATCTTATAATGTGTTAAATATGAGTAATGTTAAAGTTTTATTGTCTGTCGCTGTCCTTTGCATTCACATTTAGATTTTTTTTTTTACATTTTAAAACTGATGAGCTGAATTTAAAAGCAATTAGTAAATTGGTAATCGAATGTGGAAGCTTTTCATTATTTTATTTAAGGAATTTTTCCTTCATTATGATATCAGTAAATTTGCATCACCCTGTCTTTATGCACCCCAAAAATATTAATATTCATTTTAAATCAGAAAATGCCAAGTATGGTATGAATTACATTGCTACTGTTTTTTGTTAAATAAATTCATTTAGGACAAACACATTGTATCACATCCTTATGCATAAGTCAATATAAGATCTCTCTAAATTAATTTAGTAAGCATGCACTTGCTTTAGATAAACATTGCCAGGACTAGAAAAAGTATAAATCATTAACAGTTTATTAGGATCATGTTGACCAGGCAAGGTTTGCTGGATGAAAATAAATGAAAATATGTTTGATTCTCGCTATTTCAATGTAACTCATGTTTTTTTTTTTAGATAACTTGATTTATAAGCAACAAATCAGGCTGGTTCTTTGAATTTGTTTCTTAAAATGTTTATATGATCATCAAGTTATTCAAATCATAGATAACTGTCGTTTATTATTTGACTTTAACCAGGGGTGGATTGGCCATCTGGCAATTCTGGCAAATGCCAGAGGGGCCGGACCATTTTGCTTAATGTGGGCCGTCAGATGTTTTTATGGGCCAACAGCGCATAGGACAGGTTTTTATCGCTTGCACAATTTCTCTATGGTTATAATAATAATAATGTTAATAATAAATAAATGTTAAGCATTTGGCCCAGTCAGCAACGGCCGGCCTCCTGGACCCGAGATGGGCCGACCGAACCGTTCAGTCAAAATCAAGCACTCATCAGAGAGATTGCAACACGAGCTAATTTTCAGTAAAAGCAAGATAATGGACCGTAAAAAAGGAATGGCGGTGCAGAAAAACTTTGAGAAAGGAAAAACAGGGCTCAAGTCCGACGCTGCTAAATGCGTAAAATTAACCGAACTCTTTTCAAAAGGTTTAAATTGGGCTGCTGTAGCGGAGGACAGTTAGTGCCACATAGGTAAGAAGAAAACAGAAAATACAGCTAGCACAAGTCATCTTCACACTACTTCTGCCAGTTAGCTCCTGTGTGTGCCAGTTTCTTAATAATGTGGATCTAATTAACTATTAATTAACTCTTAGGATAGGAGGAAGCTGTGCCTGTGTCTCACACACACAGAGAGAGAGAGACTCACATTCTCGCACAAATGCACATGCAGCACATACTAGCAACCCTTCAGCATACTTTAATTCACAAATAATTGTATATCAAAAATGATTCTGTTTATTTATAGTTTTTGCTATATATTCTATTCCCTTTTTTTGCTATTATTACTTGTTTGTATTCATGTGTATTCCAATGTTGAGAGCAGTCAGTGAGAAAATATTTAGCTGCAATGTTTAAGTCCTATACTGTGTTCATTAACAAGGATGTTGCTGGAATTAGTACAGCCAGAGAGAGACCCCTGGTCTTTCAACACCAGTGCTGTGAGGAAGGATGCTACAGTAGGCCAAGCAGAGACAGGGAGGAGTATGGTAGAGGTAGGAAAACCCCAACAGACAGACGGTGACAACAAAGAACAACATACTGTAGAGAATGACAGTAACAGCAGACAAATGGCATAAACAGACAGCACACAGACTCTACAACATCCTCCGATTCTTTTTCTTTAGTTTTTACTGTATGTGTAAATTTGTTATAAACGTGTGCTCTTTAAAAAGTAGTAAGCATTGTTTGCCAGACACATACATTAAATGTTTAAATATCTGTTACATATATGGTACTGCTTATATTATTTCACCATCTGTACACAAACGTAAGTAGTGAATGTGTGTGTTCGTGGGTGAGGCTGTGTCGGTGTGGTAATGTGGGCTGGTGTGGCTACAGTGCCAGGGCTGAATTTTTGTCCCAGTTCGCCCTTGACTTTAACAATGCCAACGTATGTTCTCACTCTTTTTATTCATAAATAATTGTGTATGAAAATTACTACATTAAAATTAATTAATGAATTATTAAAATAAAAAATAAATAAAAAAATCTCATGGATTTCATGGAAGTTATCACTTCCTTAAAACGTGCAACTTGTTGAGGTCATTTTGGGGAATATGTAATTACGTAATCTGTCTCTCAGTCAAGAACCCAGGCAGAAAGAGTAGGTATACAGCTGCTCAACTACCGTTACATACTGTTAGTCTGCAAGGTGGGCTAATAAATGACTACTCAGAAGAGATTTGTAACAGTTTATAAAAGTTACATTATATTAGGCTATTTATTAAGTGATTTAATGATTTAAAATACAGTTGGCCTATAAATAATGAGTAAAAACATGACACATTAATATATTTTAGAATAACATATCACATTATGTTCCAGCGATAAAAGGCATGAGTGCAATATGCTTCTTAATCTTTATATGTAATATCTACATGTTATATTGGAAAATAATATTTATTAATTCATTCACACAGCATTATTTTTACTTACCTTATTAGCAGTGAAAATGCAGTGATGATAAAAGTAGTGAAATCTCACAAATCTCGTCTCAGTTCAGGTCCTTCTCTGTTCCAAATTATTTTGGAGAAATGTGTCAGTCCTAGATATACTGCAGACACACCCAAATGAGTGTCAACACAACCCTGCCGGTCAGTGAAATATATTCATTGTAGAACTTGCACAATATGCTTAGACAGTTCAGGCAGAGTGTTTGTTTTAGTGAATAGCACTTCCTTGTCATAGGGCAAACGGTAAAGTATTATAGAGTGATATTGCTAAATGTTGTCTATGTAAATCTAAACTGTTCATTTGAACACGACACTGCAGCTTGTAAAACAAAATGTGGCATAACTACATCAATAAAAGTTTCACTGTTTTTATGTATATGCAAAACCACAAGATTTTCTATACAAAAAGGGAATTCCTATACAAAGGTCCATTCACAGCAATTACAGTAAATAATAATTAAGCCTGCATGTTGAAATAATTTGGAGAGAAAATCAATCATATGAAGTTATGGTAGGATTAAACGCAGCAGATTGGTGGTGACTCCTACTACTGGCTAAACTGCAAATGGCAGCTCTACCTTCATCTTTCAACCTGCTGGATAAACTACAACTCTTCCTTTCCCACCCCAATCAATATCACATTGTGTTCGTTCGCTTAGGCCTGAGGAGATCTCAGCCTGATTTCCCAAGTTTTTTTCTCCATTTCTGTCACCTGTCGAGATTAAATGGCATCATTTCCCCAAGTTTTATATCGAAAACCAAAAACAAATTAGCAAAATTATGCACTTTTTGTTTGTATAAATATTAAAATAATAACATTAAAATGATGGCTGGATTAAAAAAAAATTGGTTGGGTGACTTACAATGTAACATTTTATCTACTGCATGCTCAAAGTAAAAAAAAAAAAAAAAGACTTAAAAAATAGGACTTACGATCATCTTTATTTGTAATTTCATAATTACTTCAATCCTTGTCTTTGAAAAATGGTTAAAATGTACTGACACATTTATGTAAACTAAAATACTTTAATGTCATTTCTATTGAAACGTGTCATATTTAAATATATTTGTAACTACACATTTGTTATGATGAAGCTGCAATGTAGTATATTTAAATTATATTAAATGTAATAATATCAAATTACACATTACAGTTAATATGGTAATCAAACAAGTGTAGCCTACACATCAAAACAATTTTACTTTTTTTTAAAACACCAAAAGTGGCAAAACAGCAAAACAATGATTTGAAATGTACTTTAAATTTTAATTTGACAATTATTACACACTGCCCATTTTAAAGTGTACTTGCGTGTTAAGAAACAGTCATGAAAATGTATTATCTTTAAGTACACTTAAAGATAATACTTATTATCTGCAAATATTTTTGAGGTACACTACAAGTGCACATTCAATACAGTTAAGTGCACTTTTTTTCACAAGGACTTGACCAGCCTTCATATAAAGTCAGAGAATGTTATTTTATGTGGTAATTAGTGCCCCTTCAGTGTTTTCTACACTCTCAGAAAAAAGGTACAAATGTTGTCACTGGAGTGGTACCTTTTCAAAAGGTACACTTTTTGTAAAGGGTCTATATACTGGTATCTTACTAGTACATAAAAGGTACAAAAGTATATTTGAAAAGGTTTTTCTGAGAGTGTAACTTAATGTGTGACCCTGGACCACAAAACCAGTCATAAGTCGCATGGGGATATTTGTAGCAATAGCCAACAATACATTGTATGGATCAAAATTATCGATTTTTCTTTTATGCCAAAAATCTGAATATTACGTATCATATTCCATGAAGATATTCTGTAAATTTCCTACCGTAAATATATCAAAACTTAATTTTTGATTAGTAATATGTATTTCTAAGAACTTCATCAGAATCAGAAAGAGCTTTATTGCCAAGTATGTTTGCACATACAAGGAATTTGTTATAGTGTCACAAGCTTCCAGTACACAGAGACAACAACAACACACAGATAATAAAAATGAGATGTGAATAAAATACACATGCATAAATATAAACCACAAAAAAAGAATAAATTGTATGTACAGGTGTGGTATAGATGGAATAGGAATAGAATAAAATAAAATAAGTTGTAGGGATGTACTAGGGTTTAGGGTGATAAATAATTATAAGGTTATTGCACATACTGTACTTTAATTGCACAATGGGAGAACATTAACTGTTCATGAGGTAGATTGCCTGGGGAAAGAAACTGTTCTTGTGCCTGGCTGTCCTGGTATTCGGTGCTCTGTAACGCCGACCAGATGGCAAAAGTTCAAAAAGGAGATGGCTTGGATTTAGACAACTTTAAAGGCGATTTTCTCAAAATTTAGATTTTTTTTTGCAGCCTCAGATTCCAGATTTTCAAATTATTGTATCTCGGCCAAATATTGTCCTATCCTAACAAACCATACATCAGTGGAAAGCAGCTTTCAGATGATGTATAAATTTCAATAAAAAAAAAAATAGACCCTTAGTACTGGTTTTGTGGTCCAGGGTCACATATATTATATAAATGTGTAAATTCAGTGCATATCTCTAATAGAACAAGGAAGGAATTCTCTCATCCCTTACATAAATACTTTTATTGTTACACATCCCTACCCATAGGAATCAAAATTACAGTTAAAGCCTCCACATGACAGCGAAAACAAAGACTTATCGCAATTTACACAATAAAAGAACGTCATCAGTGGGCTATGTGGCTATCTTGAGTTCATTGCTCTCTTTGGCTTGTGTTCATATATTGTGAAACAGAGTGGGGGAACTATGAGGGCCACTCTGTCGGCGGATCGGCTGTTAGCATGACACTGGTTCCCTCGACAAGCCTATAGGATTTTTCCATAGGCTTTTGGATTATCGCAAAAAATAAACTCTGTGTTCAACCATAGTTCACGAAACTTACACGTTTTGTACATTAAGATAATCTTCACAAAATAATATAACTTTGATGAATTTAGAAGCCTAAATAATAGCACCAGAACTTAAAAGTTAAACTTTTATAAACAAACTACAGCACCACGGTCGCTCGCCTTCGACGTCACCACCACCACCTCACTTCCCACAACTTTTTCAAACTTATTTTTAACATGCTCAGTGAAAGGATTTACTCTGTATATGAATTTTTATCCATGCTACATGAACCTTTTCATATAAACTGGAATAAATACAAAACTAGAGCCAAACTAAAACTGAAATGAGACATTAATAATAAATATAGCCTAGTGAATAAATGAAATAATCATAACTAAAGGACATATGAAAGCACGTATTTCTGTACATTTTGAAATAAGATGCAATAAAAGTCAATAAATCCTTGATTAATATGAATATTTTCATTAAAAACGTGTCTCCACATACTATTCAATACAATTCTAGTGCATTTAATCTATTAATAGCAGAGTGAGCGAGTTTTTGGATATGGTAAGAATAAACTTATTTTAGTGAATAAAGTACCACATTTCAGCTTTATTAGGGTGGGTACACAAAATGTTATTTTATCATTGCTTCTAGGAAATCCTCATATGCTTTCTAACAGCTTCATGTGACCGTAAACATTTACATTTAACGTGGCTTTAAGCACTATGCATCATTAAAGTTTCACTGTCACCGTGACTAAGCTGGTAGCCTAAATGTGGTGTATTCATGGAATAATCATATGAGTTTACCTTATGGTACGAACCCAGAGACTCCGCATCAGCAGGAAAGCCATAAAACGAGCATCTTCCATCCGAAGACTTGGCAATTATTTTGGTTATTTTGTGATATACGTAATATTGAGAGAGAAATTTATAGATTTGTGACAGAAATGCATAAAAAAAAAATTTCAATGGAGTTTGGGTGGCACCGGGTGGCTGCTTTTGGTATAACGCCATAACAAAATTGCATATGAACCTAATTTTTTTATATCAACTTCAAATTTGGAACACAACTTATGGAGACATATGGCTTTAATTTTATAGCAATTTTGTATTTTTAACTATTTATTTTATATAAAATAAAAGAAAAAGAGTACAATACATTTTCTTTACAGCAAATTTAAACTTCTATAACTTTTTAATACTTTCATTTTATTAAACGATTTCACTTCTATAATAATATGCTAATTGTCTTCTTTTAAAAGAGACCAACCTTAGGTCTGTATTCAAAAGCGTTCATGAATTATAATAATTTAAGTTTGGATAGTGCACTTTCTCATGAATTTTCAAAAATGGGGATGACAGTTAAAGGGTTAAATAAGAATACAAAATATAAGTATTTTCACTAGTAGTCTCAGATATTTGGAGCTCAGTGTGAATATATTTAGAAATATATATGGTAATGTTTTAGGGCTATGGCACATTTATGCCATGCTTATGCTAAAAGGGAAATACAGCTACTAAGATGACAGCCAAATTATTTGGTCTCAGTGTATCAGATTTTAAACCTCCAGTAGTCTTTTGCACTATATTTGAACTGATCTTTTTTTCTCTATTTTTGAATGATGGTGGGATTATCTGAATTGTAACAAGAGTGATTATTAACTCTTAAAAACAAGAAAGCATCCATGTGAGCACATTTACTGCTCTCATAGTGGTGAATCAGTGAGACAAGTGATCTTGAGAAAGTCAGACTGCCCTCCTGCCCTCTGATGTTTAATTCATCTAAACGAGACAGTTCACCTGTCAAGCATGTCTGGGTCAAGATATAATCTCTAGCCCTGAACATGACACAATAACAAGACAATAATCCAATCAGTTTTTTTGTCATATTTTTAAGAAGCTGTGCATGGTGCTTCATATAAAAAACACAAAATAGTGCTTTGAAATAGTGCAATCTATCTATCTATCTATCTATCTATCTATCTATCTATCTATCTATCTATCTATCTATCTATCTATCTATCTATCTATCTATCTATCTATCTATCTATCTATCTGTCTGTCTTTCCATCCATCCATCCAGCTATATATATATAGAGAAAGAGAGAGAGAGAGAGAGTAGGTGAAACTGAATATTACCAGTATATGAGCAGCATAAATTTTAAATTTCATCTTCTAAATTTTGTCTGATTATTGTATTTCATTTCCAGAAATAAAATGTAATAATCAGACAAAATTTAGAAGATGAAATTTAAAATTACCGTAATAAATACAATACAAATTATATATTAAAATTATAGAAAAAAAATAAAATTTTTCCTTACAGAACAATAAAATATTTCTTGAGTATCTTAATTTTAAGATAAAACTTAATTTTCTTTGTAACAGGTTGCATGCAATCTGTTGGACACTGTTGTTATAATTTTTTTTTTTTAGCAATTATAATATTTAAAATATTTTTGAATTATACAATATCAGTGGATCAGATTATTGTTATTACAGTAATGATAATATTTAGAAAGGTCACGACCTCGTCAGTGGCACAGGCCAAAATCTTGAATTTAGGGGCGGATACGGACTTGATATGTTGATATATACTATTTGTGAAATGTGCATGATTGTTTTCAATAAGAGAAATGGATCAAATGAATTATATGATATCTACTATAGCAGGCTTTAATGCTATATGAGGTATAAACCTGGTCAAACTGATAATTATTGCAGTGCCCTATAACAGAAAACATGCATGGTTACAAGATGTGTGCACATACGGCATTGAATATACTGTATATGACTGATCATCAATAAGGAATAGATCCTGTCTACTTTACAAGATCTGATTTCTCTAATTTGTTATTTATACCAAATTACCCCTTTCCTTACCCTTTCAATCTCTCTTTCTCCATTTAGATCCCTCTCTCCTCCTATGGTTTCCCTAACATTTGATAGATCGCAATTAGATATCCTTGTAAAATCCAGAAAGAGTCATTACTCAATCCTGCAGTTTTACATTTCGGTTTTGTCATCAGTCAATGGCATCCCCTCTTCTCCCCTCACCCTGAGTTCACCGTGTCTGACACACAAATACTCCCCTGTTTTTTTCTCCTCTTTTTCATTTTTCCGTTACTTAGCTTTCTCTTCCTCACCGACTGAGTGTAGCTCTTTATCCATAAATTATACATCAGGTGAAGGTGACAGACAGAGAGAAGATTTCACACTATAATCATCGAATCTGCTTAAATATGAAGGGTAGGATAAACTGAGCAGAGTTGGGAAATACATTTCCGTGTACTGATCAGATCTAGAAAGATTAACATTGAAATAAGTCAGGGACAATAATGTGGGCATATAAGCAGTCTATAATGAGGTCACCATGGTTCTGCAGTGAGATTGCATCTGAAGTTATTGAACTTTTTTTATAAATGCTATTACTGCCACAGCACATAACCTGGCATAATCACAAATGAATTGCATTTCAGGAATCATGTTGTATTTAAAAGTTCTAGTGTACTATATATTTGAATGTAATTTTCACATATGAAACTTTTCTGCTTAAACATGTTGAAAGTTTACTTAAAAATAAGCTTCCACATCACTCCAAAAACAGAATCACAAGAAATAGAGGTTGATTGTTGTGGCATCAGATAAGAACAGATCCGGGTTTAGATGACAGGATGACTGTAACAGAGATCACAAACACCCCGTGGATTATTGTTGATGTTTGTTCTACAATAATAATATTCAATCATGTAAAATAAATTAAAAGGACTTAGTCAATTCACCTTTATTTCTTTATCACTTTATACAATACATATTGTGTCAAAGCAGCTTCACAGAGATAAACAGTAAAATAGTTGCTATAAAGTGTGTTCTTCAGAGCACCACTTTGCCAATTTCAGTTTAAATTCTGCACTTTCTTTAAAAATAATTAATTGACAGATTCCAAGTCAGTTAAAACCTTCATTTTCCCGTAATCTTCATCATCATTTTTGGTAATGTGACAGATAAATAATAACCAATAATTTCTTGATAAATAAAAAAGCTGATACTCCATTTCTATAGGCACAGCAGAAACACTGTGTGTAGGTTGTGTGTGTGTGCTTGAATACATAGTTTCTGTGTCCTCATAAACTAAATGACTTTAAAAACATACTAAACTGTTTTTTGACATTCAAAAAATGCCAGCAGTTGTCTGTGAGGTGTAAGGTCAGGTTTATGGGATGGAAAATACAGTTTGCACAGTATAAACACCATTTGGCCTATATGGAGAGTCCTTGTAAACCACACAAACAAGCACGTGTGTAAGAGACAGAAATTTCATATAAATCCTTTGCTGCTTTTTTTACTGCTAACACAGAAAGCCCTTATCTTACCAATCCAATGCACTTTAGAATACAGCCTGCAACTCAGACAGAAAAGGGCAAACGAAAGATAAGGAGAGAGATATCGGACGGATAGAGTGTCACCTCCTGAATGTTAGAAGGCCAAAAAGCAGACACGGTATCCTTCAGTCTTTCTTTGCCCTCCTGGATAAAACACACCTGGGAAGAGAGAAGGATGACAAACTGTAAACTTGTACGGAGGAGCGGATGCTAGAGTCCGACAGAAAGAGATAGGTGTCAGTATAGACTGAAAGATGTGGAAAAACAGAAAGAAGTTTGAATTGATTTATTTTGTTTTTTAAAGAACAATTACCACATTTGCCACATCTTCCTAATTCACAGGAGATTAACAATTGTAATTGCACGGAAGAAACTTCAGATAGGCCTGTACTGGGAGGGGTAAAACAGGTGTTGTTTTACTGTGAGAGAGAGAGAAAGAAGAGGAAGAGAAAGAGAGAGTGTGCCATTGTTGCAGGGATGTTCATGATTATTCGAGAAGGATCTGCTGGAGGGGCAGGTAGTACCGGCGGCATGAGCGCTCCACCGGAGAGAACAGCCAAACAGGTAGAGTTGTGCATGCATGTGCTTCCATGTGCATTTTATAGGCATCTGTCTTTAAAATACTCAGTTCTGAATATAATCTGCTTAAAAGGAAAAGTGAGCCATTTTTGTAATGCTAAAATACATTCCTTTATCCCAGCTTAATATGCACAGACAACTATACATAAACCATTGTTAGATTGATTTCCATGAAAAGCGTAAACTCTGTGGCACGATCAGAACATTGCCCTGTTTGTTTGAGCACTCTGACCAGTCTGGCAAAATCAATTACATAAATTTGGGGGCGGGGCTACCTGTTTGTCCGACCAGTAGAAGACGGAGGGATTGTTCAGTAAACCTTTCTGAAAAAAAAAAATCATTATTCTTTTTAGTGCAGATTTAGACTGAAATTACAATTAACTGTTTAGTATGCAATTTTACTGGATGATTAGTAAAACGATGTGTTGTGAAGCATGCTGTTTATATTATATAATACAAATTTGAACAAGGGCCAGTCACACTACACTTTTTGTTGCAATGACTGAAGATCAGTGTGGCCTCTTAGCTGAATTAAAAGAGCACAAACTTTAAATCTGCAGGATTGGAGTGTTGCAGTAAAGTGAAGTAGGCCTAGATAACATATTTTTACATTTTGGAAGTATTATTATATGTAGAATTCTGTTTTTAAAAAAGAAAAAAATCATTTTCCGACCATTGCAATGTTTGTAGAAATTTCATGCGCACAAACTCGAGTGACTGTTGAAGAACCTGTCAGTCAAATCTTGATTACAATTTTAGCTCCACCCAAAGTAACCAGTGCCCTGGCTCCACCCACTGTGACTGATTTTTTTTCTCTTAAAAAGAACACACATTCTAATCACACCTAATGTGTCCTTCACTCCCATTATGTAGATTGTAATTGCAATTATGGTTATAATTAGCTATGTAAATGTCCCCGGTTGCTGATTAATCATCAGCTTGGTTTAGGATGTCTAACCTCCTGTGTCTTCTGACAGATCCAGGCCGCAATCAAGAAGAAGGCGGAGAAACAGAGGAAGCAAGTTGAAACGGGTGTGGTGGAGGTATTTAACAGTAATACAAGACCTAAAATGGGACAGAAAAAGAATCAGCCCATCCATCCACCCAGCAGAAGTGGAAATGGTAAGGAGGAGGAAGAGGAAGAGCCTGCTAAGACTGGGGAACCAAAGGAGAAGGAAGAACTCGACCTCAGACCTATGGTGGATTCTGTTTTTGGCCAAGTAAGAGTACACAAGATCACCCCCTGCTGGCCATCATTCATATCCCCTACACATATTGCCATATCATGCTCTTTTAGCTACAGCAGTCTATCTGTGGTCCACTACTACCTTCAGTTTTCAAATTTTTTGTCTTGTTGCTAGAACCAGAACTGCTTATATGTTTAATAGGACTGGAGTGGCTATATATATATCAAACTATTACAACTCTGAAGGCCCTAGCAGGTCTTTAATCTGATGGGTATTCCTTATCCGTGCTCTGTTAGGTAACATTGTTGATACATGATATGGACGGCGCATTGTTGAGCTCCGCTAACTAATTTCTTTTCTATTCTAATTGACACTCTCCGTAACAGTAACTGTTGAATGCAAACTTGAAAATCTTGAAGTTCAGAGTTAGACCCAAAATTTATTTTGATTAAATGGTAACATAGCCATCGTGATATGTGGTTAGCTGTATATTTCACCTGTACTGTACCCTTGGTTGAATCTAACTGTAGATGCAATGTAAAAAATGTTTTCAAAAACATATCATCATGTTATCTAGGTGTTATCAAAATATTTTTTTGACAAATAAATAAAAATAAATACTATTTTAAAATGTTATTTTAAAATAAATGCAGTCTCTTGGTAAACGTATGAAGTATGCATAGAAATCACTAACCAAAATGTTCTATTCACTTTGTAAATAAAACTGTGCAGTTGTTATATAAGCAGCAATTTCTACTTGACCTGACCCTTAAAACTGACGTTTGCTAGAAAGTTTACTCCAGGTTCAGTTTCACTGGAGCAAAAGCACTCAGGTTGATTAAGTCCCAGTGTTCTTTAGTGTTATTCATGTACAATTATAGTTTTATTAATCATTTTTTCTTTTTAGTTTTCATTTTAATTTGACTTAAATTTTAAATTAGTAATTAGGTTTAGTCAGTTTTATTAGTTTTATCAAACATTGCTAATTCAGTTTTAGTCGCAGTTTAAGTACAGTTTTAGTTATTTTTTCATATTTCCAGTTAAACTTTTTTCAGTTAGTTACAGCATTTGTCATTTTTGTTTACTGCTTGTTTAATTTTATTTTTATTTTTAGTTAATGCTAATAACCCTATTCAGTCATCATTTACTTGACTGAAACCGGTTCATGTTACCATATGAAGTACTCTTTTTTTTTTTTAATTTTTCTACAGTATATACTTTTTGCAAATATGATGTTAATGTTCTGGGAAGGTACTTGCGTCCCAGAGTGACTTACTTCATTAGCAGATAGGAGATGAGATGACAGGTTAAGGAGCTGTCCTAACAAGCACATCTGTCCCCTCGTGCATGGTTCACCCGCTCATGACCTGGTCTTAGCCTTGTGGTGTTGCATTCCCACACTAGGATAACCTTGCATCCAGTGCTAATCACTTGATATTGAGCTTGAATCACCAGCGGTGAGCACACTAGAAACCCAATCTTGCCCACTCACCTTTCTGGAAGAGGGATCATTGCTTGTTATTGTCATAATTATTTAATTGGCTTGGAGACATACTGTAGATAGCTACACACTAATTTAGGATGATGCATTCACTGAGTCATTGCCTAAGCTGTGAATTAACATATTTTCTTGCTTTTCTTTACTACATGAAGTCAAAAGTACTAAAAAATAATGATCTATTATAAGCTACACTGGTATTTTTTATTTTGCTCAGTAATTATAATTAGAGCATTCACTGAAACTCTATCCATTAGTTTAAGTCACCTGAGAATGGGCATTTTTTAGATAAAAGTGTTAACACATTTAGGTTGACTAGTCTGACATCTGATTATCTTTAAGTCAATAAATAAAGCAGGGCATTTGAACTGGATATGTGAGATAGGCTACTCTCCACTTAAATGGGTGGGTAACCCAAAGACAGTGTTTTATTTCTAAATCGATTTAATAATAAATTAAATACTACACATATGGCAGTCTTCAAAAACAAGGATCTCAAACTACGGAGAGTTTGATAGCTAGGTTTTATTTTCCATCTCGGGCCAGTTGAACAATGGCAAGAAATGAAGGTGTTTTTTTTATAACCATGAATTTTAATAGTTTCTATATAGCTATTAATGCAGCTTTAAAGATAGTGTAGTCTAAGAAAGGAGCTTTCAAACCTTTTGATACCCAAAAAATGATACACTTTTTAAAACATAAAGGCATATTTAAATGATCATGTACATGTAAACTCAATTTATAACATGTGAGGAATAAAAAACCTTATTGTTATAAAAAAATTAAATGAGTGTTTTAAATATTAAAAACATGTTTTAATATTTTATATAATATAAATCAAATATTTTGTAGACTGGCAGTACCTCCTAGTGGTCACTACTTTAAAATCCTTGTTCTAAAACACTTGTTCTGCATCTCTGTGTAGAGTTTTTTCTTTTTTTCTCTAATGTCAAAGAAAAAACCCCACTGATTATAGCAGCATAACCTCTGAAAGGATTATTTTTCTTCTGTCCTGTCGTGTCTCTCTGTCACTACACACAGAGCACGATATGATTGCTATTACTCATTCAGTCTGCATGTGCAGCAGCTGGTGAACACAAACACATCTGGGACTCCAGTCCCACAATGCTCTGCTGCTCATAGAGTGACCTCATCTGACTTGACTCTAATCTGTTGGCCCAAACATGCAGACTCAAATAAATTCCTCCTCATACACACCACACTTGCTGCACATCATGATGGTTATTATACAATAAACAGCAGTATTCATCTATTTGCTCATCTTTTTTAAAACAACAAACCTGGCACAGAAACACATTTTAATACTCAAACGTGTATGTGTGTGTGGATTAGAGTAGATTATATTTCTGACAGGCTGGTAACGCAGGGCCGGGTCGCTGGGTTTTAGTAAAAAATGAGTGTGGATTAAAGAACGGTTCTCTGTTCATCTGCCCAAAGGTGTGTTCTGATTAGACTGGGTTATCACACGCACACACACACAACTTTAACCTCAGTGTTGAAAAGACATAAACTTTTACTAACCTCTTGTATTCTTAATATTTCTTTCTCTGTCATCTTCTTCATAGTAATGTTACAAGCTAAGCACTCTTTCTTAGTGGTCTACCTATATAATGGCTGTCAAATCTGAAACCACTAACATAAATGCTGCCATTTTTAACACAAATCATATTCTGACCACAACAATTTGAGTAAATAGTTCAGATGAAAAATTAGCATGAATGTCAGAATATCTTACTGTTTGGTTTGTCTTTGTTTTGCTTTAATAGTGGACTCAACAGGTTTGGCTAAAGCCTAATGATGATGTTCTCCAGCATG
>NW_015505588.1:654692-656217 GCF_001515645.1 Sinocyclocheilus grahami | reverse complement strand
GTATGCTTGTTTTATGAAACGTTAGTGTTATTTGTGTTTTGCTTCATCAGATAGTTATAAGAGAGGGTCCGAGATGAGAAAGAATGCAAAGGTAGATACATTTGTTAGGCTAGTTTTAGCAACTAAACAATGTGGACTTTAAGTAGCTTAATATGGAAGTAGGTGAGTGTTGTATTGCCAGTCCACTCAATAAATTAATTATATAAAAAGGCTAGAAGAGGAGAGGTGGGAAACATCTTCACTGAGGACTAAAGCATGGGAAACTGCACCAAGCCATCCATGAAAAACAAAATTAAGAAGGTAAGAGAAACATATTTAAAGGTCAGGGCCTGTGTATCGGTGGACTGAGTGTTTGTGCTAATTGTAATATTGAAATGAGTGTGACAGGAATCATACTTTAAGACTTAATAGCTCGTAGATATATTGTAAAGAAAGTAATCAGTATTTCAATAATATAATATTATTATATATTATTATTACACTTCAGTAGTTTAAGGACATGTCAAACAAATGGACTAAACTGTGCTTAATTAGATTATGTCTCAAGTAAAATGTGGCCCCACCCTAAGGGTGTGGCTGAGGTTAAAGGGGCTGGGCCAGAGGTACCAGGGCCCCACCCACCCGGACAAGCAGATGGAGAAAATGAAGTAACTTCTGAGTTTAAGGGGCCTCTGAATGCACTAGTCCAAAACTGCACCATGCTACATAACATCGTTGGACCAGCATGCATCTTCCTAAGACAGGGCTTCGCAAAGTCACAGCTCGTATGTACTTTGAAAAAACTAAAATCAAAGTGTCTCCACATCTACATTCTCCCATGTATTAGTCCAAAAGATCACATCATCTCAGCCATTTCAGCAGTTTTCTCATCATCATTGTGAATCATCTACATTTCACTCCCTCCACTAGTTTGTTGTAAAAGATCATGTGGACAGTTGAAAGAAATTTAATTCTTTATGTAACCTTAAGGTGGTAAAAAAAAAAGCTGTTTGCAGGTGTGTTAGGTTAAAACATTTTTGTTTGGCAGCCATAAAACTATGCTACCACTCAGTAGTTGGGGAACTTTCAGATTTTTTAATGTTTTGAAAGAAGTCTCTTATGCTCACCAAGGCCACGTTTAATTGACTGAAAATACAGTAAATTATACAGTTAAATTGTAAAGCTATGAAATTTTCACCAGGAATTACTCCAGTCTTAAGTGTCACATGATCTTAATATATTTATTGCTCAAGAAACATTTATTATCAATGTTGAAAACAGTTTTCATACATTTTTGATACATTTTTTTCAGGATTGTTTATGTGTGTGTGTACTGATACACATGTATATATAACAGTTGCTTCTGGTCCTTGAATCTGATTGGCTTTCATTTTTACATAAGTATATCTGTTACGGTAAATGACAGTGGAATATTATTTCACCCATATTTTGACATTTTATTTTCAAAAAAGTTATTAGAAACATTATATATATATACTGGATATATTAGTGCTGTCAAACGATTAATCGCGATTAATCACATGCA
>NW_015505588.1:653544-653915 GCF_001515645.1 Sinocyclocheilus grahami | reverse complement strand
AACAGGACAGGGAGCTGCGGCCAGAGGAGATAGAAGGTATTCACAGAATGCACACACCTCACATAAGATTCAGATTGGAAAACATCCTGTTCATGCATTTCATCACCTCTATCCTTGTGTTCATGCAGAACTAAGAGAAGCCTTTAAGGAGTTTGATAGGAACAAAGGCTACATCAACTGCAGGGACCTGGGCGAATGCATGCGGACGATGGGATACATGCCAACAGAGATGGAACTCATTGAACTGAGTCAACAAATAAGTGAGTTACTTCATCATGAAGAGAGCATGATCTGTGTGCCTTCATGCAAACATTATTTTGCTGTATTATAGTTCAAACGTCTGAGATCATATTAAAAATCTGGGATTTTGA
>NW_015505588.1:651370-653143 GCF_001515645.1 Sinocyclocheilus grahami | reverse complement strand
TGGGCACTTTCCCATTGAGAATGGGTGACAAATTTCTATGTGGTCATGGACCCTGTGTCTCACCTTGTTGCCTGCTGATGGCAACATCGCTCAAAACATTGCCCCATGTATCATCAGTCTAATACTTGCTTTTCTTAACATTTTTAGTTTACCTCACTGAATGTTCTTTTCTGTTTTCTTTTTTTATTCTTCCTCACTCAATCTTCCAGAGTTTGTGAGGATGATGTCACGCTGACAGAAGCCACACAGAAAGACTTTATTTTCATCAGGAGACTCTGAGAGGGACACATCTGCAGCTATCTGAATGTTTTCGATATGGCTCAAGAGATACCATTTGTAAAAATTAGTTTCATTTGATTTATTAAGCATTATTAAGAGCAGTTTCTCATTTCAATAGAGTAATGTTGTAAAGGTAATGTTTAGTTGGTATTTTCAAAGATATATTTGTCTGATTATGATTGAACTGAATTTGTATAGTGTGCTTCATTAAAAAAAAAAAAATCATTTGATTACAGTGGTTTGTTAATTACCTGTTAATGTCTCTTATCATAGCGAGCAGACTATTTGATTACCTATGAAATCAATTAAAACTGTTTTTTTTTGTTTGCAAAGTTGTGCTTATAGAAATAGAAATGGTAATGTGACGTGTCCAGTTTACGTCATTGGCATCATCTGATGAAGGGTTGTTGACCCTGCAAACAAGCCAGCACCGGCCCTTTACAGGCCCACTTAGGTCTAGCCTAAGGGCCCCCAGCGGGCTGCCAGCGCAAGGCCTCTGAGATTTTGCTCATTGGCAAAACGTTGACCCCTTAGTGCTGGCCCTGCACGGGCAGCCCTCACTTAGCCACACTATTAATCTACAACAGGGGTACCCAACCTGGTCCTGATCAACACACCTGAACCAACTTATTAGGATCTGAAGGAGCACTTGATAATTACAGACAGGTTTGTTTAATCAGGGTTGGAACTGAACTCTGTGGGAAGGTAGATCTCCAGGAACAGGATGCACCCCTGATCTATAGCAATACATCTGTTTCACTTTAAATACTTTTCAGCTACTATAATTTAAGTCTTTGGGGAAAAACAGTTATTATACATCTGAAATGGATGCAGTCACCACATAACTAATATCTATATTGTCAAAAATGTACAGTAGTCAAAGAGATTTCAAATCAATGGATTTAAATACAAAATAGAAAACATTCAATTCAGGTTAATACAGCTACATATAGGCAAAAATATAAATACACAAAAGTGCAAACAAAGCAATGTAAGATTGTAGGATTTCGTCATGTGAAAGTTGATGTGTGTGAAAGTCTTATCTGTAGTACATCAACTTCCAAACACTGTCTGTAGCTGAAGTTGGCTGATAGCAAATGAATAACCCAACCTCTTGTAATGAAAACATGCCACAGCTCACAAATACCTGACTCTTCCTAACCAGGAACAATCAAAAATAGTCCAGACCATGGTCTCACGTCAAAAATAACTTTAAATCCATATTCAAACTGGACCATGATGTGGTGTCCTCACCAATAAAGAATCCTTCTAAAATGCATACAAATACAGTCTTTAACTATTAGCATCAATCCAAACATAGGCCATACATACATGTAACATCCCTGCAAAAACATCAGCAATGTACACTTTTAAACAGAAAAAAAAAAAAAAAAACTCCTTTAGACAAGGCTTGAAATTACACATTTCCCAACCAGGACACAGCACAAGGTGTTCAGCAGGTGAGCCATGCTGGCTACTGCTGCTTGCTATTGC
>NW_015505588.1:642382-648474 GCF_001515645.1 Sinocyclocheilus grahami | reverse complement strand
TCAATTGCTTTAGTTACCTGAACTGGATGAAAGTGACCTTTATCAATATATCATCCCATATTGTAGGCTGCTCACAGAGAGGCTGCGGTGAGCCCAAAGCTGTGGACCTCGCCTGGGCAAGCCCACACCGGGCCTGTTTAGGCTGGCCCTAGCCCACTGTGCCCACAAAAAGCCAGCATGGGCCCCGCAAGGACATGTTTGCAGGGGAATTGCAGTGACAGACTTTCTTTTGTTTGGGCACACTTACCGGCCCCTTGGACGTTTGACGGTCTGACTTGTCTTTTGTTTTTTTTGTAGAGACACAAGTGGTAATGTGAAGCGTCCTGCTTGCGCTACTTGTAGCATCTGACTCTGAACTTGGACAGAACGGTAGACTGAATAACGACATTTAAATCAGACACGTCATTTTGCACCGTCTGGACCACCGCTTCAGTTAGGCCTATTAACAGTGCACTTAATGATAAAAAATTCCCTATAATTGGTGGTGTGCTTTATGGTTGAGGGTTCATACGTAAGAATGAGTGTATGGGGATGTACCATATTTTAAGTTCACAACATGCGCGGTCTTGAGGTTGGGGGACAAATGTTGTTTCTTAGATGAAAGCGGATAAAAGGCGTTCTGTAAATTATGTATATACTTTTCTCTCTCTTTAGCCAGCAGCGGTCTGGAACATTTTCAGAATAATGACTGTGATAAACTTTAATATAGGCCTACACTAGTCTAAATTGAATATAGCCTAGTATCCAGTGATGATTTAAAATAATTAGTGTTTTTTGACCATTCTACATTAAAAGTATTATTTCTGTTTTATTCGCCTATATTTATGTAAACGAATGATCTATAGCCTAATAGAGAACTTTTTATGTTTTTGTTAAATTTATATTAGACCAGTGACAAACTCGACAAACGCGTTCCCGTGTAGTGCAGATGGTGGCTGGGTCTTGAAAAATAGACAGCAGCTCACATGCTGTAGCCTACATGAAAACTAAAATTCGAAAACTCTATTTTCCGTAAATCTAATTCAGTATATATTTATATCAGATAGATGCAGTGATGAAGGGGGTCCAATAAACATCCAAGATGGCTGCTAGTTGATGTAAAATTATTTCACATATTATATAGTTATATTATAGCCTAAAATAATCTAACATAATTAAAATGCTAAAAATGAGGATGGAAGCCTACAACATGTAAACTAATATTATGTTTCACAATCGTATGAAAATTCACTACTGTTTCACCTTCCTATTACTGCAAGTTTCTCAAGATTGTATTGACAGCCATGATGACGGATTCACAAAGACAAAAGTCTGGTATCAAGCTTTTGGCATTTTATTCAAAAGGTGACCAGGATTCTGTACAGTGGGCAAAGGGAGATTTCTAGGGCACAGGAGCTTTCCTCTCCTCATCCCTTCATCTCTCCCTCTCTCTTTCCATCTTCCTGGGGAAAGGGGGATGTGAGCCGGGGAAAGAACAGATGACAAAAAATTGAAATAAATTATGGAAGGAAAAAAAGAAACCATGCAGGAGAGAAAGAGAGGAGAGGAAATAGGGAGGAAGAGGGAAGTGTTTTCACTGGTGCCTCCGTCCCAAACAGAGACACTCTGAGGCCTGGGAGAATCACAGCCCCACTGGGCTTGAACAGCTCGACAGACACAGACTGCAATGTGAGCCAGGGAGTCTGTCATCCCAAAAACATCTGCCCTTACATAGCAGCAACACAGGGAAGATGCAGCCTCTCAGACATCTCTCCTCCTCTCCTTCCTCTTGCGCCCCTCTCCCTCTACTCCACCTCCCCTCTTCCTCTCCTGGTCTGGCCTTCACTTGCTGGCCATGGTGTAGCAGCCGTGTGGGTGCCACTGCATGTCACGGATACGCCTCACAGACTGAAACTGAGGGCAACGGGCGCCATACTCGTTAAAGTGTCTGTATTCACCCTTCTCCAGCAGGTACTGGCTGCCACGGTATCCAGGGTACTGATAGCCCACCCAGCTGAAGAAAACAAAGAGGTTAGTTTGTGCACCCTTGATACTGTACTAGGTGTAGTATTTAAACCAGGGTTAAACTAAAACCATTAAAAAAAAACTTTTTGTAAATTAAAAAAAAAATTTTTTTTACAAAACACATTTTTTTATATTTTAAATTATTTTATTTCAGCTAGTTTCCAAGACAAAACATCTCTTTTTCATTTAGTTGTACTTGATGTACTAAAATAGCTAAAAGTAAAACAAATAAAAATGACTAAAAACATACATAGACGTTTTAAAAAAAACGAACTAATAACTAATAACAAAATGAAAATGGAAACTATAAATATAAACACATTTTCGTAACTAAAATATAAAAAAATAAGTAATAAAATAAAATACTTTTTTTTTTACATTTGACTTTTATAGTTAATGCACCCTTGATTATACTATGCATAAACGAATTTATATATTTAAACCAGGGTTATTATAGTACACAAAAAAGATTTTCAGAAGTAAATAAAATATTTTTACAATATAATTATTTTATTTCAGCTAGATGTAAGGCAACATTACTATTTTTCAGTTAGCTTAACTTGATGTAAAATAACTAAAGCTGAAATAAAAATGAATAAAAACTAAAAAATTTTTTAAAATCTAATGATTAAGACAAAAATATTAAAATGTAAAAACTTAAGCTAAAATTAAATAAATGTATGAAAAATGTACAATAAAAATATAAAACCAAATAAAGTATTAATAAAATATCTCAATTATGCATCTAGTATCTTAAGCATCTTGTTGTGCAAGATATGTTATTGTTATATCTATCGCTATTATTGCTATAAAGTATTACTTCTAGTTTACAGTTTAATAAGTTCTTGACAGCCACATTTGTCAATACTGTCAAGCATTTGTGATGGCCACAAGTGCACAGAGGTTTGACCGAGTTAAATCTCACTGGCTAAAGATACTTTGCACTTACGTTCCACAGCTGACCATGATGCTGCCAACTCTGTCGGTGAATCCGTAGGAGAACAGGCTAGGAACGTCATCATCCATGATCTCCATCTTGCGGCCCTTGTACTCGCCCACCTCATACAGGCAGATCTTGTGCTTCTCAGGGTCCTGCAGGAGAAAACGCAATGAATGCATTGTGAAAGCATTCAAACAATGGGCCTACAGTTGTGAGAGCATTTACACACCATTCTGACGGGTCTGAAGGAAAGCAGGTAGTCGTTCTTCTGGCAGTTGCTCCAAGAATCCCAACGAGGATACTCACCCTTCTCCAGGATGTACATCTCACCGCAGAAGTTCATCTGCTCAAAGCCCACAAAACTGCAGAGGGCACATAAAGAGGTGAGTGAGATATGTTATTCTTTGTAAATCACGAGTGTTTAATATAAATGCAGAGATGCTTACGGGCCACACTCCACACGTAGTGAGCGAACTCTGTCCATGCCCATTTCACAAACATTCATGCATTCAGCGTTAATCTCAATCATGCGTCCCTGGAAGTTTTCCTGGTCGAACACATACATCTAATAGAAAGAGAGAAACCTATTATTATCATATTAAATCAATGACCAAGCAGAACTGCATGTGTATGTTTATTTGAAAGCTTTACCCTGTAGGACATCATGCCCATCTCGGACTTCTTGCTCTGGGCTGCCTTGCCGTCGGTCTGGGAGGCAGTCCTTTTTTCTCCACTGGAAGACATGGCACCTGATGTAAAATTAATAATAGAAAATTAAAGGAAAGAATATTCATATAACTGTAATATACCTCAGAAATGAGAGATAAAATGGAGAAAAAAATAATAAAGAAATGGCAGGGCCGACCACTATAATATACAGTATTTGATGCTGGAAGAGAGGGATGAAGTCTTTTAGGAGATGAAAAATAAAAAAAACATATGTTTAGAATGGATGTAAGGGGTCTTCGCGGGGAAACTATTTTAAAGTGGTAGGGACAAAGGGAAGTGTGGGGTGCTGGTGTTGATGATGGTGTTGCAAATCAAAACTTGCCTCTTGTACTCTCCAAGCTGTTGGGTTAAAGTTTAAAGTGTATGTGTGAGTGGATATTTTGATGTCTTACCTGTGTGTTCAGTGAGTGTGTGTCCGTACCCAGGGTTCACTCTGAGTGTGTTTGTGTCTGATCGTGCTCTCAGCTCTTATACCCTGGCGCTGAGTCTGTGAGGATTACACTGAAACAATGAAATATGCCGTGTTCAGCAAACTCACAGAAAAGAAGCCCCTCATCATCAGCACAGAGTGAGAAAGAGAGTATGTGAGAGCCAGAGAGGAAAATAATTCAGCAACCGAATTCCAACTTCAAACTTGTCACCACACAAACTTGGATGTTTGAGCCTAATGCATAAGTAATATGGGGGACATCTATTTTTAGAGAAACTGAAATTGTAATAAATGAACTAATAAATGAAGGTGACAATTTTTTTATACCACTTTACCAATGATGTAGTTTACACAGTTTTTATATTTTCAGTACATTGTGCTAAGGATGTATCACATATGTAGTATTTCATAAAAAAAGAAAATAAAAAAAGTAATCCTGTACACATACGCAAAATATGGTTGTTCTACAAATCATTATATAAATAAGTAATTATTATAACAACATGCAAAAATCTAAAATAAATACAATATAAATGTTTAAAAACATTGCTTAACCGAAAACATTAGGATCCATGTGCAGCTTTATTAGTTCACAAGGCAGATCATACAGGCATAGATCGTTAACTGGCGTTAGAAGCAACAAAGGCTGGGCAGAATCGTAAACGGTGTTCGTAATAAGGGTTGAGGCAGGCGGTAGACAATCAATGGTATGAATCAACAAGGCAGGCAGGGTCAGAATAGGTAGGCAGGAAGCAATCGTAAACGGGTAAACAGTCCAGGTAATCAACAGGTATTCAACACAGGGAAAAACGCTCAGAAATGTCTGCAAGGCAAAACAAGACTTCGCAATGAGAGCAGGGAAGGCACAGTTTAAATAGGCCGGGCAATAGGAAACACCTGTGCAGGTGATTAGTCTCTGGCATGGGGCATAGTGGGAATTGGAGTCCGAGGGGATCGCTCAGTACTCCGGTGATGGTTCCCTCTGGTGGGGATTGGAGGGAGCCACAGAGGCTGAATTTGTGACAGAGCCCCCCCCTGTGAGCGGCTCCTGACACACAGAGGCGGACGACGCCGGGGTCTTCCGCGGGGTCTCGGGGCAGGTCTATCCGAGTGGTCTCTGTGAAAGTCTGTGGTAAGCGAGGGATCCAGAATATCCTCTACATTGACCCAGGACCGTTCCTCCCTCCCAGTCCACTAGGTACTGGATAACTCTTCCCCGGCGACGAGAGTCCAGAATCTCCCGAACTCGGTACGCCTCCTCGCAGTCTATGGTGATGGGAGGGACTCTCTGGTCACCAGCCTCCTCCTGGTCCTCCGCTCCTCTCGGACCACCAGCGGGCTTGAGCAAAGAGGCATGAAAAGTGGGTGAGATACGATAATGGCCAGGCAAAGCTAAACGGAATGAAACAGGAGTTATTTGTCTGAGGATTTTGAATGGACCCACGTACCTAGGACTGAGCTTCTTGCAGCGTAACCGGAGACGAAGATCCCGAGTGGACAACCAGACCCACTGATCCGGTTGATAGTTGGGATTGGTGCGCCGATGGCGATTAGCTTGTTCCCTTGTCCGATGGACTGCTCTCTGGAGATGAACATGAGCCTCATTCCACGTCTCCTCGCTTCGTTGTAGCCATGAATTCACGGCTGGAAGTTCTGATGGTTCCCCGGACCATGGGAATAATGGGGGTTGGAAACCCAAGACACATTGGAATGGAGTGATACCTGTCGCAGGTTTGCGGAGAAAATTCTGTGCATACTCGGCCCATAGTAAGTAGCGGCTCCAGTCGGTCTGATTGCGATGGCAGTATGATAGGAGGAAACTAGTGAGTTCTTGATTGAGACGTTCCACCTGACCGTTCGACTGTGGGTGATACCCGGAGGTGAGACTGACATTGATATTGAGCTGCCGGCAGAAGGCTGACCAGACTCGGGAGGTGAACTGAGGATCCCGATCAGAAATCACGTCCTCAGGAAGGCCGTAAAACCTGA
>NW_015505588.1:607299-642299 GCF_001515645.1 Sinocyclocheilus grahami | reverse complement strand
GAATGAATCTCCGATAGAAGTTGGCAAATCCTAGAAAGCATTGTAGTTCTTTTAAGGTGGCAGGCAGAGACCAGTCGACAACGGCTCTGACCTTCCTGTCGTCCATGGCCACCCCTCCTGAACTGATCACGTATCCGAGGAATGATACTGTCTCCTGATGAAACTCACACTTCTCGGCTTTGACATATAGCTAGTGGCTGATGAGACATTGTAAGACCGCCCGGACATGCTTGACATGATCCTCGTACGAATCCGAGGAAATTAGGATGTCGTCAATGTAAACAATGACCCAGTGATTTAACATGTCTCTGAACTCATCATTGATGAAGGCCTGAAACACTGAAGGACTGTTGGCAAGCCCAAACGGCATAACATAATACTCGTAGTGCCCAGTTGTGGTAGAGAATGCAGTCTTCCATTCATCACCCTCACGGATGTGAATGAGGTTGTAAGCACTGCGCAGATCCAGCTTGGGGAAATATCTTGCCTTTTGGAGCTGTTCCAGAGCTGCAGGGACTAAGGGCAAGGGGTAGCAAAACTTTATAGTAATGTCATTGAGTCCTTGGTAATCAATGCAAGGATGTTGTCAATCCGAATGGCCAGTTCGATGAATTGATTTAAGGATCTCCCCTCGTCTCGACAGGCTAATTCAGACTGCAGTTCCATGCTCAGTCCTCTGCGGAAGTGTAGTTTGAGAGGATCCTCCGGTCACCCTGTTTGTGCAGCGAGAGTGCGGAATGAGAGAGCGTAATCCAACACCGAACCTCTGCCCTGGCGTAACGATAACAGCTGCTCACCCGCCTCCTTTCCATCAGCGGGATGTTCGAACACCTCCTTAAACCGCTGGATGAAGGCCAAGAAAGAAGGGAAAACAGTCTGATTCTCACTCCACACCGCGGTAGCCCACTCCAATGCCCTTCCAGTGAGAAGCAAACAGACGAATGCGATGCGACTATCACACACACACACACACACACACACACACACACACACACTTTTAGTACCTTTTGAAATACCCAGGACTTTAATATATATAAAAAAAGGTATTATACTAATGCATCTAATAGATCAATAGAATATGGTATGAGGAATTTTTGCACGTATATTATAGGAAAACCCTTTACTTAACCTTTGTGCTTTTGTTCTGCTAGGTGACTGTGTTTGAGCAGGAACACTTCCAGGGAAAATGTCAGGAGTTCACCTCAGAATGCTGCAACATTCAGGAGTGTGGCTTCGACAACATCCGTTCTATTCGCGTTGAGAGTGGCGCGTAAGTTACAGCGTTTGGTAACTGAATACAGTATGCACTAGGGAGTTTTCATCTAACTGTATGCCCATGTATGACTGGATGTTCTCTCTTTCCATAGCTGGCTGGGTTATGAGCACCACGACTTCCAGGGACAGCAGTTCATCCTGGAGAGAGGAGAGTATCCTCACTGGGATGCCTACAGTGGAAACCTGTCATACCATGTGGAGAGACTCATGTCTTTTAGACCTGTCTACTGCGCTGTGAGTTATTCCCTCCCTTTTATATGCTAGAAATCTTAAAGGCATATACTATTTTGTGCTGGCTAATATGTAATATTTATTCACCAAGTGTCCATAACAGGATTTATTGAAATAAAGCAAGTTGCATTGGACTGGTCATGTGATCTCAACTTGGCAGCCTCAATAGGTCAACTAGTTGAGATTGGCTATATTGCTTTATGCAAGCATACTGTATGCATTCAGGTAAAGTTGAATGTACTTATTGGATATACTGGTATGACTGGAGTCTTCCTCTCATGTCATTATACATCATTTTAACATATTGCTTCAAAAATATTATTAATGTATTCACTATTTATTTTAGTACTATTTATTAATCTCTTAACTTTTTTAATGAGTTAAAAAAAATAATGACTCTACCTTTAAATATTTTGTATGTCTATTTAGCTTTATTTTTATTTCCGTTCTAGTTTTAGTAGTTTTTAGTAATTTAACAAGGCAATATTTTGTTTTTGTTTGTTTATATTTTCTTTGATTTCAGCTTTAATTTAAATTAACAGAGACATTTTTAATAGTTTTAGTTAACAACAACAGCACTGATATAATCACTTGAATATGTGGATATGTGGGGTCAATCTCTCTCTCTCGTCTCCCCTCAGTCTCACCAGAGCAGTCGCATGACCATTTTCGAGAGGGAGAACTTCCTGGGCCGCTGTGTGGAGCTGTGTGACGACTATCCCTCTCTGCAGGCCATGGGATGGTGTGGTCCTGAAGTGGGCTCCATGCATGTGCAATGCGGCGCGTGAGTCTCTTCTCTGTATTTTCCCATTATTTCTTTCGTTTCAACACAATCAACAGCACACCTGAAAAAACGATAGAAGGTCCAACAAAACTGTCAAGTCCAAAATATAAAAAGATGCAATCCCGCACACTATCAATCCTTGCAAAATATTGAAGTTTATTTACAAAAGCAACGTTTCGGTCCAAACGTTGCTTTTGTAAATAAACTTCAATATTTAGCAAGGATTGATAGTGTGTGGGATTGTGTCTTTTTATATTTCTTTTCAACACAGTAATACCTGACCCTCATTTCGCCATCTCTGTGTGTAGTTTTGTGTGTTACGAGTTCCCAGGATACAGGGGAAGGCAGTACATCATGGAGTGTGAGAGGCACAGCGGAGACTTTCAGCACTGGAGAAACTGGGGTTCCCACAGCCAGACCCCTCAGATCCAGTCCATCCGCAGAATCCAGCACTAAGAGCTCAGGCTCACCGGGGGACACTTCACCGATCACCCTGCCGCCCGACAAACACACTTTACACATACACACGCTCACACTGTTTTTCCTAACGAGTGCCTTTTTATTGCTAGGAACGCACACATCTACGCGGCACACATACCATCATGTTTTACACGAGGGTGCCAATCACATTTCTGACTATGACTAATGTCAGGTGCTAAACAACACCCTCTGGAGGTGCTCCACACAACCAATGCAAACCAAAGCTAAGTTAGGCCATATCCCTGGAGGGGGACTGGCTGAGAGCAGCTCAGGTGTAATGTGTAGGAGGATGACAAAAACATCACAGACAAATAAATGCTTAATAAATAAACTTGTGTTCACTTCAGTGACTCAGTTCTGTGCAATTATTGTGTGTGAGTTACACAAAGTACATACATTTCATTATAACCAATGTCTGCATTTAAATGTGGCTAATGTTTTAGCACATCTGATCTCTTCTGGAAGCCGATTCCAACTGTGGGCGGCAAAATAGCTAAAAGCGGGTAAATCTGGGTATCATCAGCATAGCTGTGATAGGCAATTTGGTTCTTTCTCATTATTTGACTTAGTGGGACCATATACAGGCTAAACAAGAGCGGTGCAGGGGGGCGACCTCTTCGCCTTCTTTGAGGTGGAGCTGTATCCTATGGAAAAATAGACAAGTGTTTTAATTCAGAGAACATTAGAGTAACTGCTTAGTTGCATTTATATTCTGAAGGGGTCATATCATACATTTTTATATTTCATATATTGTATATTTAATATACTTTTAATTTAAAAGTTTTGGGGCCAGTCATTTTTCTCTTATGCTCATCAAGGCAGCATTTGTTAAAAATAACTATAGGAAAAACAGTAATAATGTGAAATATTATTACAATTTAAAATAACTGTTTTCTGTTTTAATATATCATATGTATTTTGACATCTGTGATGTCAAAGCTGAATTTTCAACAGCCATACTCCAGTCTTCAGTGTGCACATGACCCTTCAGAAATAATTTTAATATGCTGATTTGGTGCTCAACTAACATTTCTTATAATTATGAATGCTGATAACAATTGTGAAGCTTAATATTTTTGTGGAAACCGTAAATATTGTTTTTCATGAATCTTTCATGAATACAAAGTTCAAAAGAAGAGTATTTATTAAAATAGATATTTTGTAACATTATAAATGTAATTTTTGTTACATTTAACGCATTCTTAGTGGTCTTGCTGACACCAAACTTATGAATGATAGTGCATTTTTGATATTTTAAATTTTTATTTGACATACATCATTGCATTCAAAATAGCAGAAGTTCAGAACGAGACATTTTAGTCTCCTTGAACAGACTTTTTGGTTCTGAGAGAACGTTTTGAGTATTCCGAGTTACAGTATGTTTTCATAGCAGATGCTTTTATCCAAAGCAAAACTTCTTCCTCAAAAGATCAAGGAAAATTAGATTGCTTATGATATGACCCATTTAAACAGAAATGAATAAAAATAGAAGATTTTTGTTATTTTTATGTCATACCTCCTCATCTGAAGATGTCGTGAGACACCTACCTGACACACTGGTTCTACCAATCTGCCTCTGCTTCCTGTATGTCTCTGCCTGGGTCTCCCCCTTGATCTGCCTCCCTCTCCTTCCTCTTTCTTGGCTCCTCTGCCTTGTCGTCTCCGTTTAAGCTTCTCTTGATTCTTGAACATTTGTCTGGTGTCTAGCATCCTGCCAACCCTACCCCCACCTTGCCCCATCCAGGCCGACCTCGCCACTCTTCCGTACCTATTCATATTTTGCTCTCTTTTACAAATTCTCAATCCTTCTCCCTTCAAAGCAAATCCTCCGCGTGCTCCCGCCCTCCGCACCCTCGTCGCCCTTCCCTCAGTTTTGACATCCCCTCTCATCCCTCTCTGACTCGGCTCCCTTTGCCCTGCACCCTGCACGATGTTGGTGTCAAGAAAGTAATTGATAAAACCTGGGATATTGTTCTCGAACCGTGCAAATGCTTCTAAAACACACTCCTCACCCTCTGAAACGCCCCCCAATGCTGGCTGGCCCTCTCTGGCCAATGGCTCAACATTTGTACTATGAGAAGGGTAAGGGTGAGGTGGCAGTGGGTTTGGAGGCTGTTGGTGTGAAGCTGAAAGGGGACATACATAGACCTGGGGCACGCTGGCCGGTCCACTTGCTGTGGGATAGATTGCATTTTCAGGGACCACATCCATGACTTGAAAGGAAGGCATGTTCTCTGGATTACCCTGGATGTTTTGAAGTGTGGCCAGGGTGATATCAGAGCCATCGGTGTACGTGCTGAGCCCCTGATCGGTCCTCCATGACGACGTCCCGATCAGATGAACACTTTCAATGGTCTCTTTGGGGTTTTGACATTCAGAAGGAACAGCCTCGGTTTGACACTCTCTCTCCGCCATCTCTTTCATGCACTCTGTCTGTGTGTTTCGCTCAGTTGCCGGCCTCTTTGATACTTGCTGAGGTATGTCAATGCCGAGTTTACAGGCTGCTGAGAGGACTTCCTCTTTGTCCTCGTTCAACTGACCGGAGTACAGCAGACTGACCAGACTGAGCAACGTACAGGCCTCCACGGCTTGAACTTCAATCAGTCTCCTCTGCCCGTTCCGGAGGGATGGCATGGCTGACAGAGCCCCACAGAGCCAAGGACTGAAGGCAGACAACACACAGCTGTGCACCGGCACAGACACACCTGGGCAGGGTGGAGAAAGTACAGTAAACATAATGAACGATGGAAAAAAATATTAATGAGTAGAAGATGTTCTTTGTATGTCAAACCTCGATCATCATTATTTAATATTTATCTATTTTATTATAGAGTATATTTGAAACAAAGAAACAGAAAAACACACACAACTGACAGCTGATTGAAAACGCAAAATAATTTAGCGAATCATGTGGGCCGAAACATCGCGAGATTTCGGTAATCCACAGAGGTCGCGAAATCGACTCAGTTGACCAACCTCTCTTGCGTTTTTCCGGAGTGAACCGTGTGCGGTGAAAATAAAGCCAAATTTTACATTCTCACAAAACCTGATAATCAACAACATATCGCAGGTATTGATACATTTCATATGACATTTTTGGTAATATAAATACGCGCATAATTTGCAGGTATTTCAGGGCAGTCAGTGGTTGTAGTCGGGTCTGTGAAGAGTTAGCTTGTCGGCTACATTGTTAGCTCTTCTGGGTAATGAAGTGTTCTAGATTTTCCCGACATATTTCAACTGAAATTAATAGGCTACTTTATAACTACATGATGGACCATTCGTCTGCATTTATTTAAGTATTTTAAAAAGCCTGGCAACGATTGACGTGTTCAATAATATTTACAAATCTGTAATTTTTGCCGGTTGATTTTTCAGTTGTCATGACTAGTCAGTCAGCATTTACCTTGACAAGTGTAGTTCTGCTTTGGGTGGACATCATGAATGTATCTCCTACCGATTTGTAATAGTGCCTTGGTGATAAACAATAAAAAAATTTTGTCAACAAATTGTAAAGAAAGCTTCATGTTTAAATAAGCATAATCAAAAAGCATAGAGCTAGTTAGAGCTAATTTGCTTGTGTTTTGTCCACCCCCACACCTGGCAAACCACACAAAGACTAACTGCTTAAGAACTGTTTCAGGGTTTAGAAAGATTAACTGAAGTCACTTTGTCCTTTTCTTTCTTCCTTCCTAAAGTTAATAAGCAACCTGGGTACATGAATGTGTGATGTTTATTTTCTGAAGTTCTGCATATTAAGTTTATTTTTCTCAAGAAACAGAGCCTTGTAATATTTGAAAGATGGCAGACACAGAGCAAAGGAGTCCACCTCCTCAGTCAGGCCCTGTGGTAAGTGCAATGACTTTTTAGGTTTAATACCTTTCTTTCAATTACTATACAATGACCCGACACACACACACACACATGTATATATTACTTTTTAAGTTGCTTTTTATTCCAGAATGTTTGTATATTCATTATAACCTTGACTCAGGATCATATTAATGTATTGCAGCAATTCCTCTTGAGTAATAAGCTGGAAACAGCTATGTGGCTGTCACGGCTGTTCACTGTCTACTGCTCCATCATGTTCATTCTGCCACTGCTTGGGTGAGTCATGTTCTTTTACAAGGCACTTTCACAAGCTTTTTTACCATCCTGTTTTGTTAAAAAAACTGTGTGAAACGTATGTGTTAAGGCACTATGACAAACTTCTAGCCTGTCAGAGCCTAGAAAAAAACTGTCTTTGATGTGAAACCCAACTAGATTCTTTTCCTTGGATGATTCAGAAGACAAGTCTCAATTTTGAATATTTCACAAGTTCTCATGTATTTCATATTTGAACACAAAATTTGTACAGCCTTTCCAAAACACATCTCTGTATCGAACCTTTGCATGCACATTCATGACCCTAAATGAGAAAAAGTCACACATTCAAGAAGAAATATCAGTATTTCAAGCAATTAGAAAATTGAGTGTGGGTCAGATTGACCCCAACACAATAGGCATTAACAATATTGTATTTTGTGGGATCACATTAGTAAGATGAGGACTATTTAGCTTAGTTTATCCCAATCTCACAAAACTCCATTATAATCGACGAAGCTCTCTACACTGCATAACGAATATCTTATTTACACCCCGTCAACACTTTGTTTGTTATAATGAGAGGATATGTCTGTGATACATTACTCAACGCTGCAGAAACACGTACGTATATTAGAACCTTTGAAGCTCCCTCAGCGCAAACAGAATTATGCTGATCGGGTCAGTCACACAGGTGCTCCTAAATATTATTTCATAGTCGCACGCAGTAGTTTTCAGTTGCAAATGCGACTGAAATGGTCACACTGTAGAGCCCTGCAACCACCTAGCAGTGCATTACAGTAGTCCAGTTTAGAGGTCATGAATGCATGAACTAGCTTTTCTGCATCAGAAACAGGTATCATGTTTCGTAACTTGGCTATGTTTCTAAGATGGAAGAATGCTGTTTTTGTAACATGGGAAATATGATTTTCAAAAGACAAGTTGCTATCTAATATAACACCCAGATTTTTGACTGTAGAGGAAGTAACAGTACACCCGTCTAGTTGTAAATTGTAATCCATGAGATTCGTTGTACTGTCTTTTGGCCCAATAAGTAATATCTCTGTCTTAACCGAATTTAATAGGAGAAAAGTATGATAAAGGAGAATTTAGAGTTCAGAGAGAGAGAAAACACCTCAGTAGGCCCAAACAGAGCAAACATTTTCATTTTGTTGTAGATGTTATTTATATATGGTCAAAAAAAGATGACATTCTGATAGCTTGTGATGAAAATCAATGAGATCTTTGTAATAGTGTACAAGAATTCTAACATAAATGCATATAAATATCAGTTGTCATTCTAAATCGCCAAATGTCTTGGTGAGATGATATTTAAATGCTTAGTTTTCTGATCAAAGCTCTGTAGTTTTTATTGTTTGGTCAAAACATAATGCAATGCAATACAATGATGATTGTGAGATGTACAAAAACTTTCCTCAAAAACCTTATTTATCATATTAGATACATTTTAACACGATTTTTCAAAAAAATATGTATAGATAGTCAGATAAACCAAAAATGTTTCAGTCTGGTAAGTGTTCATCTTGAAATAATTGTAACCACACAAGTTATACAAAACAATATAAGTTATTCTTATGTTTACTTTATAAAAATCATTAACCCTTGTGTGGTGTTCATATTTTTGTTTGCCAGTGTTCGTGGGTCTGGTGGACCAGCTGCAGTTTTGGGTTTTTAATTCAACACAATCAAAAATTATATGTTAAAATACTCAACAGATGTTTACTTCATCCCAATTGCAAGCAATATAAACGGCATATATGGTCAAAATTTGCCCTTTACCTTTGTTAGATCACATTTATGAATTAAAGTTTTACAACCTTGTGCGGGAACGGCAGGGGCAGAAACACAAAAGTGTACAGTGAGTGGTCATTGAAAATTTGTTCTGATATATGTTCTTCACAGAAAATGAGCCAAGGCCAATGAGTTTGAAAAAATAATTAATAGTATAATTTTTCTTTTGATAAAAAGTGAAAACGGGTCCCACAGACCCGAACACCATACAAGATTTCACACCAAAACAACACGAGTACCACAACCTGAAAGGAGACATATTTAGGTAGTTTGATCATTTTAAGTTGCTAAAAAGTATAATCAGATTGTGCAGGGTTTTTCAGCAAAGTTTTAATAATTTAGTCCTAGAAATTTATGTATCAAATATGACACAGTAGGCTTTATTGGGTTAAAAAAGTAGTGGTTTGTTGCTGGTAAAAAGCACGATTAAAGCCATGCTGTGTTTCTTGTAATAAGATGGAAGGATGTTTGGTTTGTGATTTACAGTGGCCAAGGCAGCTTGCTTCAGCCATTCATCTACTACAGGTTTCTCACTCTGCGCTATTCCTCAAGACGCAACCCATATTGCCGGTAAGGATCTTGTATCTGAAAGACTAGTATTAGATGTACACATGCACACTTTACCCAAAATATGGGGTAATGCATGCTGTTCTCAATTACATGAAAATGTATAATTCGAGCCAATTAGAAGCTCAGCAGTTTTTAAATGTATAATAATTATATTATAAAAGTGTCCTGAGCCCAGTATCAATGTTCACAGTGGTTTTGTCCCATCAGGACTCTGTTCACGGAGCTGAGGATTTTACTGGAGCATTTTGTGATGAAGCCCAGCTGTCCAGCCTTCTTCAGGCGGATGTGCCTCAACAGCATTGCCTTCATTAGCCGCCTTGCTCCCACCGGTGTCTAACTAACATGCACATACTACTACACACAGTTCACAGATTGGGACAGTTTTGAGATTGACTTACAAACAAGATAGCCAAGTCTGATCACTCAGAGATGGATGTCCTCCTCTGCACTGAGGCATTTGCTATGTTTGGAGAGACTATCAATCTGATCGACTACATCCAAAAAACAAAACAGCAAGATGTATCTCTGTGCAGTTGTCTGATAAGGGGTACAACTGTTTTCAGTTCATTAGTTTTTATATTCATATTGATTTTCAGGGGGTAGAGAGGAGCCCTTGAGATGTTTAATCTTAACTGTTAGGGTAAAGCGATATAGCTCGTCTTTCTAATGAAATCACACCACATTGAGAAATCACATTTCAGCAGTCATTAGGCTTGTCTGTTGAGATTGACTTACAAACAAGATAGCCAAGTCTGATCACTCAGAGATGGATGTCCTCCTCTGCACTGAGGCATTTGCTATGTTTGGAGAGACTATCAATCTGATCGACTACATCCAAAAAACAAAACAGCAAGATGTATCTCTGTGCAGTTGTCTGATAAGGGGTACAACTGTTTTCAGTTCATTAGTTTTTATATTCATATTGATTTTCAGGGGGTAGAGAGGAGCCCTTGAGATGTTTAATCTTAACTGTTAGGGTAAAGCGATATAGCTCGTCTTTCTAATGAAATCACACATTGAGAAATCACATTTCAGCAGTCATTAGGCTTGTCTGTTTTTTTTAGTTTGATTCCATTTTTATATGTTCTTGCTAAGTTTTTTATTGTACTGGATTACCTTGAAAAACTTAATGTACCTTGCCCTGAGCCTTTCCCAATAGTTGACAATGATCGGAATGCCATTTGGGTTCAGGAAGTTTCAGATGTTACTTGAGGATGCCTTTTTCATGTGAACATATGATCGAGGTGTTGTCAAATATTTTGTGATTCTCATCTATTGCGTAGAGCCCTATACTCAGTTTTTGCCTTCAATTCTGTTTATTGTCAGGGCAAATTGTAACTGCATTTGAGAATTTGTCATTTGCTTGTTCAAGGCATGTTGTCGCGATTATATTTATTGCCTGTTTTTAACTATGGTCTATGTAGATGAATAAAAAAACATTAAGTTGTAACTACCAAATGTGGTTTAATTTCAGATTTTAAAGTTTTTGCTGAGCAATGTAATTTAATCAATAAAGATATGTAGAAATAATTTGAAATACCTAGGCTAGTGTAAATTATATAAGGATTTCTGTTTCTTAAAACTGTTACTGTTCTGGCAAAAGTTAAGATTTTGCTGTGCCACTATTATATATTTTGTTAAATTTTCACATCAAGATAATGAAGCAGGGATGGAAATGCTTGAAAGGTGTTAGGGTGAGCTTCCTCTGGGATAAAGGGTCAACCACCCATTAAACAGGTCCACAGAACCTCTTGAAATGCCATATGAAATTTGAGGATAGTTTGTGGCGTCAGTTGCTGGTGAAGCGGTTATATCTGGTTCATAATTGTGCATAAACATGCTGTAACTGACTATATATTTAGCAAAAGATTGCCACCTACTGAATTTACTTAAGTTGCCTCTGTTTTTAACTATGGTCTATGTAGATGAATAAAAAAACATTAAGTTGTAACTACCAAATGTGGTTTAATTTCAGATTTTAAAGTTTTTGCTGAGCAATGTAATTTAATCAATAAAGATATGTAGAAATAATTTGAAATACCTAGGCTAGTGTAAATTATATAAGGATTTCTGTTTCTTAAAACTGTTACTGTTCTGGCAAAAGTTAAGATTTTGCTGTGCCACTATTATATATTTTGTTAAATTTTCACATCAAGATAATGAAGCAGGGATGGAAATGCTTGAAAGGTGTTAGGGTGAGCTTCCTCTGGGATAAAGGGTCAACCACCCATTAAACAGGTCCACAGAACCTCTTGAAATGCCATATGAAATTTGAGGATAGTTTGTGGCGTCGGTTGCTGGTGAAGCGGTTATATCTGTGCATAAACATGCTGTAACTGACTATATATTTAGCAAAAGATTGCCACCTACTGAATTTAAGTTAATTAATTTTAATCATGTAGTTCTTAAAAGCAGCACTTATGGTCATGATGTGGTCAAACCATAACATTTTTGCATTCCCATTTGTGCTAATGGTACGAGATACTTTTGCACTACCGTGACTTTACAAAAGAAATAGATGGAAAAGTGTAAGACTTCAAATTTAGTTATGCCCAAAGCAGTGCTTAACTTAAATAATTGCCAGTATAAGTAACCACTTTTATAATGTGCGGTTCAAATAAAGTTTAATTTGTAAAATCTAGTGCACCTAACAATGCCCTTTAACCATGACAAGACAGCCTCTTTTACAAAATTAGTGTAGTACTCATTTAGTGCCCAATTTAACAGGTTGTTTAAATCCCGTAAGATTTAAGTGACCTTAAGACAGCATCAGTTTATCCCCTGCCCTCCCACCTCAACAAAACATGAATAGAAACAAGACACATTAAAAGGCCAGCAGCACTTTTATTAAGATGTAAAAGGGAGGGTTACTTAAAAATTAAATGATAAAAGTGCATTGCTGGAAGTCGTTCATAAAAATTGAATACAAACACTGAAAATATTAAAACAATGCTTGATTACCTAATGTACAAATATCTAAAAGGCCAGCAGCACTTTTATTAAGATGTAAAAGGGAGGGTTACTTAAAAATTAAATGATAAAGTGCATTGCTGGAAGTCGTTCATAAAAATTGAATACAAACACTGAAAATATTAAAACAATGCTTGATTACCTAATGTACAAATATCTGGTCGTATCAAGCATTATATGTATATATATAAAAAAAAAAAAACAATCCTTAAGGACTGCAAATATCAATGTACAGATCACTAAGATTTCACCATTGCCCTGAAATTGAGGCTATGGCTTCAGTTATTGGAGTTATGGAAATAAAGCATCAAAAAGAGTGCGCACAATTCCCATAGAGGTATGGAACCAATGAACACAATGTTGGTGAGCTGGTTAGTTCAGCATCAGCTTCTCTGGAGGCTCAATGAGAGAGACTTCATGGTACCTGGAGGGAACGAGAGGAAAACATTAGCCATTGCCAACACAGCTATTGAATGTGTAGAGCAAGCGACCTTACTTTGAGCCCCTGTATTTCTCCCTAACAGCTTGCTGTGTGTGCTGAGCAGCACCGAGGTAGATCTGATGTAGATCCTGAATGCACGACATAAGATCCACCAAAGTGTAGCCAGTCATCTCAATAAGTGCCTTCGACTGCAAGAGAGAGTTATGAGGAAAAACAAAGACCCCACGTGCGCATTAACATATTGGACCAGTTTGATAATGTAAACACTGACCGATCAACCAGCAGGTAGCCAAGGGATTTTCAACCTAGCATAATGTTCACACAATGACCAACATCCTAGTTTTTGCCCAAGTTGATTGTGCAGACTTACCCATGATCCACCTGCAATTGTGTGATTGGCCAAAATGAAAGCTGCAGCAGCAGTTTGAGATGGGAGGTACTTCAGGAAGGTGTCACAATCTATCAAGCTCAGCTCACCAAGAAACTGGGGGGGGACGACAAAGTGTCAAAACGGTGCAATAACAGGGATACACCACACAATGTAATCACTGAACTGCAGGAAACACTCACCATTGATAAGCTTTCCACTTTGCTGCTCACAGGTTGGTGCAAGAAATACTGGGTGAGGAACTGATTGATTGTTGGAGCAGCAAGATCAAACGAGAGAACTGTTAGCACCAGATGCTCCATCCGCAACACTTGTTTTTTTGTGTAGGTGTCGTCGGTGATGTAAACAAATTCTGCCACCTCAGGGGGGTAGATCTCCTCAAACTTCCTACAGTCAAACAGAAGTGTGAGCAACAGTTAAGAAAAAAAAAAAAAAAAACAACCCAATACCAAATTAAACCCTGCGGCTCGTGATACATTGTGTAAAGACAAAACGATCGGTCTGTGCAAGAAACTGAACAGTATTTCGTTTTTTTAGGAGTGTCAATGGTCCATTTGAGAGATGGGTGGCGGTAATGCACTTAAGTCTGCGATCCGCCATAAAGCAAGCTCCGGACAGTTCAGACATTGCAGTGCATCAGAGGTAAAAATCAAAAAACAAAACTGACATTTTGTGTCTTTACACATCAATGCATAGTCACGAGCCGCAGGGTTTAATTTGGTTTTGGTTGTGCATGTTTTTGACTCAAAGCAGTGATTCCCATTCACTTACATGATATGACTGACAGACAGCAATGGTTTGAGTTAAAAATCTTCGTTTGTGTTCTACTGAAGAAACGGTCACCTACATCTTGGATGCCCTGGGGCTAAGCAGATTATCATCAAATTTTCATTTTTGGGTGAACTATCCCTTTAAGGCAATGATACTTACGAAGACAAAAGCATAGCAGCTGTGCCAACTAGCTGTAGTTTTCCTCTCAGGACAGACATGGAAGACAAAAAGCGATCGATGTAGTTCACGGCCAGGTAGAGGGTCTCATTCTGGAGCTTGTACTCCTCTCCCACCTCCACTAACCAGTCCACCAGAATGGCACGCATGCTGTTTGTGATGTCAGGCTGTTTCTTCATGTAACCTGCTTTTGGTTTTGACTTAACCTGCGTGACAAAGCGTAAACATTGAGCCAATTAGTAGAGGACGTGGGTCATTAAAATGTGCGATTAAAATTGACACGCAACGTTTAACTTCCATATCCTCACCTCCATTTCCCGCAAGTGTGCGTGTATTTCTGTTGCGTAATCAGAGACTTCATTGACATTTGTGGGCCTTTCCTCACCATCAATTACGGACATATCCATAGGAGAATCTACGCATTGAGAATTGTACATTTTATATTTCATGTTTTCTATAAAGAGCAACAAGACAGGATAGGCATTGCATTTAACTTAGTCGTTTATCTTACCAAAACTGGCCTCCATTGGCAGATCGATAGTGGCGAGGGGCTGCCTTAGGCGGGTCACGGTGGGATTTAGTGCGAGAGGGGAGCAATCCATGGTTGCTCTTTTTTTAGAGCATGCACCATCAGGCTCATCCACATGGATCTGAAAAGCAGGTGGCCTGGTGGAGGGTTTCTCTCCAAAGCTTCTGCCATGTTCTTCAGATTTGCATGCAATTTGGGGCCCAGAGAGCTGAAAAACAGAACTGGATTAAAGTGCTGCTAAAACCAGTCCTGTACACTACATGGGTGATTATATCCCCCTTTTTGCAGTAGCTTCATTTGGTAGCACTTCCATTTCAAACTTCATTTGTTTTTCTAGAAATAGTGACTTATTTTCAGGTCTTGAAGACATACGCAAAAGTATCAACACTATGATTTGGAATGTGCACACCAATGTATAATACAGTTCTGATGTTTGACAGAATTTGTCAACTATACTCTGAGGGTAGTTACATTTGTTCATCACGTGCCTTTATCTGAAGAAACTTACTGCATTAAAAGCGCAAGTTTAGCTCATGCATGTTCATTTCACTGGGAACTTAACCCACAATCTTGCTAGTGCCATGAGAACTGTTTGAGTTTCAGAAAAGCACAAGCGCTTTTCAACAGGTTTGCCCAAATGTTTTATAGATTTTTTTTTTTAAGTCGAAATATAGGTTAAATCAATGTTGTCTTTTTTTTTTTCTTTTCTTCAGTCATGCTTATTGGTGTTAGCAGCATATTAAAACCCAAATTCTTTTTCATGGTGTAATGAATCGTGTTGAATCAAAAAGAAAAAAAATCTGTTTGTTCAAAATCAGCACCCGTTGCAATAATAAAAGGGCAGCTGGGAAGTGTTAATGTAACAAAACTATATGAACTCATGTGGAAACAGGTGATGTTTGACAAATGCATGATTTGGCTGTCATTCTGCCAAACATCACCTGTGTTTTAACTGTTGTGGTCCCCAGTTGCTCATGCATGTTCATTTCACTGGGAACTTAACCCACAATCTTGCTAGTGCCATGAGAACTGTTTGAGTTTCAGAAAAGCACAAGTGCTTTTCAACAGGTTTGCCCAAATGTTTTATAGATTTTTTTTTTTTAAGTCGAAATATAGGTTAAATCAATGTTGTCTTTTTTTTTTCTTTTCTTCAGTCATGCTTATTGGTGTTAGCAGCATATTAAAACCCAAATTCTTTTTCATGGTGTAATGAATAGTGTTGAATCAAAAAGAAAAAAATCTGTTTGTTCAAAATCAGCACCCGTTGCAATAATAAAAGGGCAGCTGGGAAGTGTTAATGTAACAAAACTATATGAACTCATGTGGAAACAGGTGATGTTTGACAAATGCATGATTTGGCTGTCATTCTGCCAAACATCACCTGTGTTTTAACTGTTGTGGTCCCCAGTTCTACACACGTTCTGTGTCCCATAAAAGATGTTGGTGACGGAGGCTGTCATTCTGCCAAACATCACCTGTGTTCAAGTTCCTGGGCACCACAATCACTCAGGACCTGAAGTGGGACACTCACATGGAGTCCATTGTCAAAAAGGCCCAGCAGAGGTTGTACTTCTTTTGCCAGCTGAGGAAGTTCAACCTGCCACAGGAGCTGCTGAAACGGTTTTACTCCGCCATCATTGAATCAGTCTTCTGCACTTCTATAACCAGTGGTATTTGATTGGCACCTGTAGGTGGCGAGGAGGAAGTTCCCATTTGACTGTGGGGTTAGATGAACAAACAAAGACAGTTTTGCAAACGCATGTGATGTGGTCATTACTTAAGCTTAATGATGTGACACACAGGTGCTTTACCTCTGAATCACATTCACTGAAGCTGACCACTGCTGAGTTCTTATCGACATCCAACAGGTCAATGGGAACATCACTCTGTCAAAGACAAAAGCATATGTAAGCAAATGGAATAAAACTTCAGTCTTACAATGCTGAAATTACAACACATGTAAAAATGATGCTGAATTAGTGAAGATCAGAAGAACTTTGATTACAAAACATCTTTAATTAAAATGGATAGTTTCAGTTCTGAATGCTGATTGGTCAATACAACATTCCAGACATATTAAAATGTATTCTATAAAAGGACCCATTGAATAATGTTGTTATTGTTTCCATGCAATGAAGTATTTCTTCTAGTAAACTAATCAAGCACACCTTTAAGTAACTTTTAACATACACTAACACTCAAAAGATTTTGTTGAAAGAAATTAATACTTTTATTCAGGACGGATGCATTAATCTAATCAAAAGTGAGGTAAAACTGTTTTTTTTTTGTCACAAAAAAAGCAGTTCTTTTGAACTTTCCAATCATTAAAGAATCCTTAAAAATGTGTCACAGTTTCCACAAAAATATTAAGGAGAACAGCTGTTTTCAACGTTGGTAATAACAAGAAATACTTATTGAGCACAAAATCAGCATATTAGAATGATTTCTGAAGGATCATGTGACACTGAAGACTGAAATAATGACTGCTGAAAATTCACCTTTGCCAACAGAAAACAGTGATTTTAAAATTGTATTATATTTCACAATAATACTGCCTTTACTGTATTTTTGATCAAACAAATGCAGGCTTGGTGAGCGAAAGAGACTTCTTTCAAAAATGCAAAAAAAATCTTACCAACCCCAAACTTTTGAACAGTAGTTTATATAAATAAAAGTAAGATGAATTGGTGTATTTCTCCCACCTGTAGCAGCAAGTTGTCAATGGCGGTCTGCACCTCTAGTGTGAGGCTGTAACTGGCATCATCCTGGCACAATGCGAATTTGTCATTGATGCTAAAGACTGGCACAGAGGACACAGCCGTGCTGGACTGAGAGCTCTGCTGGTATTTTTCTCTCCCCTGCAACACTTTCACCTGCAACTGCTCTAACTCTGCCCTGTACAAACACATGCACGACCAAACTAGGCATGTCAGAATGTGTTTTAAAATCTAGGCAGGTTTAGTAAACAGATCTTTGCGGTTTTAGATTCATCATTCAGCCGGATGTGTAGTACCTGAGTGCAGCCACCTTCCCCTGGGTCTCCCGGCTCATCTTGATCTCATCTCCTGGGCCTGCTACCATCTGCTGAGGCTCTGTGGTGAGACCTGACACCCATCCTGGAAACCAGGCACATGACTTCTCAGTCAACACAGGTGAATGATAAAACTGTATACTGACATCACCCACACAGTATTGTTCTTAGAAAACACACAGTAAAATTCCTTTATCTAACAGTCACAGCAAACCTGTGTAAGTTGTTGCAAGAACTTCATCATGCATTTCCTTTCCAACGCAGCCACCCTGGATCGATGTGACACTCTCAGACAAAACCTTGTAAACGCGGAAAGACGACTATTAAGTGTAGTGTAGCAGAATTTAATTTGAGTCAAGGTCTTACTTAATGGTTCAGAGACTAAATGAGGGTGTTCCATGTATCACTTGTCATTTATATGTGACACTCACATTCTCAAAGCGCAGTGTTGGCTCATTTGAACTGTCCAACCCGTAGACCTCCACAGTCCCATCATCTCTTCCTACTAGGATGTCCTTCACACCATCACCGACAATGTCAAAGGTATCAATACAAAGCACACCTTGAAAAGACCAATACAAATTAGCATGGCTTCAATTTTTTATATGCAATAGCCTCTCACTATCTAATTCCTACCTCCTTTTTTCTTCTCATTATCCAGTTCCCAACTAGTAATGGGTCCAGATTTGGTAATCTGCACAAGACCTAGTTTCCCATCAGCTGTTCCATAAAGAACTTCCTCACCACCCTTTCCTAAAGATCAAGATGTCATGCATTGTCAATTTCTCAGACTCAACCAATACATGCTTTCACACTAAAATGAATGAACAGATTTTTAGCACATACCACCATCTCTGTTGAGAAGTTCCAGAACAGTTGGAGGTCCGGGAACTTCTACATCATACTGAAGGTCGGAGCCCTGATGGAGCACAAAGTGTAGGATGACTGTGCACTTGAGCATCAAATATTGGATATGGTCACCAAGTAACAGATATCATGAGTACCAGATATAATTATGTAACAAAGGACAGATAAAGGGTGGCCAGTATGACGTGTGATGATTGTGTCAATGTCAAGCACATGCTCAAATAAATAGGACACGTCGAATGCTCTTTCACAAGTGGGATCTAATCTCTAGCACCCTTGTTTTACAAAGTAAGCCCCTAAAATAGTCTACAGCAGAAACGTCATTAAGCCCTTGAAACTATGGAAAGTTGATCAGACTGTACATTTCTGTTACAGATATTAATACCTTATTTCCTAGATTTGATAGTAAGTTTTAAGACTGACTTTCCTGTTAAAAGAATATTCCTTGTTCAATGTAATTACTTTTAATTTACTGTTGTTGTTTTGCATAACTGTCAGCACTGTGAGGAATGAGTAATATTATTTGTGTTATATGATGAATGGTAGTAATTCTTTTCAGTGAACAGATGGTCTTGACAAGCTTGATTTACGCTAAACCTGTTATATTATTTTCAAAGGGATGAAGATATACCTTTTGAGTTGCTTTTCGCCCCACAGTTGGGAGAAGTTTCATGGTTTTTTGAGATGTCACTCCAACCTGAGAAAACAAAGATGACATGGCCATAGTCAATTTCCTTTCTGATAATTAATATTTAAGATGTCTCAGCCACAGACCTTACAAGTTTGCATTTTAAACAACCAAGTGCCCATTTGCCACTGTAAATCACAGCAGATGTACAAATACAGAGATGTTGAGACCTTACCTGGAGATAATCAACGTGGTTTAAATTCAATTCCATCTCGTTTGTTAGAATAATCACTACACAGATCCTTTTGAATTGTCACAGGTTAAGTTAACCGTTTTCTATTTAGCGTTGATATTTTAAGACGCTCCAGTACAGTTCTGTTATTCATTCCCCAAGAGAGTACTTTGAAAAAGAAATATATATTTCGAGCTTTTCTGATGGACATACAACACAGTGGTCCTGGCTAGTCGTCACAGCCGACTGGATTATCCTGCGGATTAGTTCGTTAGTGGCTGATTCTGCTGCGGATGGTGTGGCTAATGTTAGCTGTGTCAGTTGGTCCGCTTTACAAGATCATTCACGTCACGTTAACATGTAGGGGAATAAAAACTAGACCGCCTTTTCATAGACATGTATCCAAACGATATGCTTCCCATCGCGGACAAAAATAATAATCCGGCTAAGTATAGCAGCAGCAAACGTGTTGTTGTTTGCAGCTAACACGTTTCCTCAGCAGCGCCATGTTTGTCAGCCACCCAAACTATCTCTGGTTACCATGGTAACAGAAAACGTAATGAGATTCTTTCAAAACACTGAAAATACTGTATTTTTAAATCCATCCATCCATCCATCCATCCATCCATCCATCCATCCATCTATCTATCTATCTATCTATCTATCTATCTATCTATCTATCTATCTATCTGTCTATCTTTAAGCTTTTAAAAAAGCACGTGAACTACATTTTTTCCCCAGATGTCATAAAAGCCTGATAAAAACATTAAATAATTTCCTAATCATTATATAAATGTATATAAAATGTTTTTTTTTATCATGCTTCTAGTTCTATTTTTCCCTATAATTGAATATTTAAATGGTATTAAATAATTAAAACCTGAGTTGGAATAGTTATTTAATTAATTAGGCTATTTCAACTCAGATATTTAGTTCTAATTTTAATCTTGTCCACCTTGTTATTGAAGCATAGGCCTATATGTCAACAACAACTTAGAGGAGCTCTGCTGAAAAGACATTCATTTTGTTTATAATCAATTTTATTTATTAAAAATAATAAATTTTTGTCTGGTTTTAGGCATAGTTGGTATCCCAGACTGGTCAAGCTAGGTTGGTGTTCAGCTGAAAGTGTCCAAAACCCATTGAAAACCTGCAAACAGACCAAAGGCTGGCTTAAGAAACCCAATCATATTGATCTTTTGTTGATGTTTTTATATATAACATATAAACATGGATTTTCTTTATTAGATTATTCAGCATTTTTAATGGCCATTTTAGGTTTTATTTTGTGGGGACATTTTGGTCACACACAGGAGTGGATGAAGGGGTGTGGATGTGACTCAACAACAGTAGGAGGGGGCGCAGCTGCAGAGAGGACTTCAAGCATCATTCTCATTTTGCACAACACCAAAGAGACACAGCATGCTTCCTTTTGGATTATAAAGATTTAATGACAGAAGACTTGAAGAGCACCTGTCATTGGTAAATCTTACACAGCAAGCGAATGAACTGTCACACTGCTTGATCTCAGGAATCTGTAAAGAGCTGCAGTAGTTTTATGCAATTTTATTGCAACTGATGCCCTCCCCGAGGAGGTTCCTGGTGGCATCCACCTCCTTGCCTCTTACAGCAGGATGGGGCTGGAACTTAAGTGTGTATGTGGGGCTCTTCACAGTATTGCTGGTTCTGATGGGACTTCTTCTGTGGATGCTGCTGAAACAGCTCAGGAACTCTGTAGGCAATAGCACCCTGCAGCCACATCTGGGCTCCCGCAGACATCGTGTGTTCTGAGAGAGAAACATCATGGATAAAGATGAAAAAAGAGACTTTTGGAGGATCTGCATACAGCTCTGATTTCTGAAGCTGCTGGACAATGAAAGAAGTGACAGTAAATACTGTGCCTGGGATGGATGAAAGAATGAAAAATTGTATTGAGGACTTTTAAAGCTTTGCAATGGAAATGTGAGATGTATTTACTGACTATTTATTAATCTATAGTATGGCAGATGCTTTGTGTTTCAGCAGACACAATTCTGTTTAGGAAATGCGTGTTTTCTTTTACTGATAAAAATGTTATTCTGACATCAGCTCTTTGTAAAAATAGATTACTGACTAGACAGAGTTTCAACATATAGTTTGTAAAGCCAGTACTATTCACACACACACACACACACACACACACACACACACACAGATTAATTAAAAGGTCAGTCAATATGTCTGCTAACTAGTTTAAGGAATAGATTTTTTCTACTGTTTGTTCTTGGCATGAAGAGGGTTATTTATGAATAAAAGAGTGAAATCAATTATGTCGCATATTGAGAAAATGTCTCAATTGAAAAACGATTTTCCATAATGCAACCCTGAATTCCTTTTGGAATTGCTAACTAACAATGGAGACCTGTCATACTCAATACTGTTTAATGTTCAGACATAATGTTTGTGTTGTAAAACAAAAAAAGTGTGCCTTTTTATATTTTTTACTCTGCTTTCTTGCCTCTCTTTTAGTAATCTTTTATTGTCCTTTCTTTGGCACACTAAAGTGAATAAAGTTAAGTAAACCAAAAAACCTAAAACAAATGATATACTTTGCATGTATGTGTGCACGCATGGTTCAATCAGCATGAATCCCAATGAAGTAAACTCTGTTGCTTTTATTAAACCACTCACATTGTGTGTTTATGTGCATGATGAAGTGAGAAAATTAAATTCACACCACACTGCATACTTGAGCAATTTAGCCAAACAAACAGCAGGGTTCTTCTATTTGATGAGGGATACTTACATGTAGTATGAGTGAACTTTAGTGCACTTCAGCCACTGACGCATTAGTAATTGATTGATAATTATTACTCTTAATATTCCTGTCTCTCTCTTGCCTGGCAAGCAATGAGCATGGTTTATTTACACATCACCTTAAAACAGAAAAGTAAGGTTTATTTTGCTGTGTAGAAGTGGTGTATAAATCACATAAATAAAATAAGCATATCATTAAAAGGCTCTGACAAAACCATAATTCTTAAAGGAAGGCCAAAGCAATATATCTACTATATTGCCCATCAATCAGTTTTCGGAGAGGGGTTCTCCGTGTTCTGGTTATTACTTCTGTCAAAGCCTGATGCTTTTATAATGAATAATATTCAAACTATTGATTATGTTCAAAGCTGAGCAAACATCATCTGAACGTCATCTTAAGAAAACATTTAGAACATCTTTAGTCTGCACACAAACAACAACTTATACAGTTGAACCAAAGTACACTAGCTATAATGCAAAAAATAAAATAAAAAATAAGTATGCAAAAATACATATTCTTTATTGCTATTTATTACATATCTGATATACATATTCTGATAGCTATGAAGTTATCCAAAACAAACGAGACATGTGATGGAAATTACATTGTTGTGGAAATGTAGCAAAATTAAATGTATTATATACATATGTATTATATATATAACAGATAAAAAGTGCCCAAATTTGGCCCTGTACTGGCCACCTGTGGACGTTTGGAGTTTTGCTGTAAAAGAGATTCAAACGGATCTACGCATCTCATGGTCATTCCTCTATAACTACTGACTTTTTTTGAATAACAATAATTAAAACCCTTTTGTCTACTAAACGATGAGAAATATAAATTCACCAAGACAAGGACACCGAATATAAAGCCTACAGTATTGACAACTATCGTCTTACTGTGTTCTCCACGTCAGTCAATATGATTGACAACTGGTTTTGAGGGCGTGTCCTTCATCCAGCTACAACAACTTCGCTGACTGTTGACACGCGCCAGAAGTCTGACCTCTCGCGCACAGGTGACTGAATACAGCAACAGGTAGGGATGTTCGCTGTCCTGAATAGATAACGTATTGTAACAGCGTAGCTTAAATGAGTAAATGACAGGAATTATTTATGTACAGTCTTAAAGCCATTTAGCTACTGTGGATTCTAGGACGTGAAATTTCACATCACAACGTAATGAGTTTCAATTACTGCTGAACTGTTCTGATAATGATAACTTTATGTAGCCTACTCTTTTTCTTTTCTTTTCCAGAACTGAACATAGTGCTGCCTGAAACCCTTTGTGAACTTCAATGCAAAGCATGATGCAGAAGTTTTACGCAAGGCCATGAAAGGGATAGGTAAGTTTCACAAGACCTTTAAGAGAGTTCACCCCTTTTTGTTAAGATCTAGGTGGTTTTTCCTTCCACAATTAGCAATCATAATTAGCCAGAACATAGTGGTAACTAACTATCATGCGATAACTGGTCATTGCTGTTAGCAAATTATACTGATCAGTGGACTAAAGAAAAACATCTTCAGCTCACTCTTACACTATATCTTACTTTCGCCCTCTTCTATAATGCTTTATTTTCAGGCACAGATGAAGATGTCATCCTCATGTTACTGGCAGCTCGCAGTAATGCCCAGAGACAGGAAATAAAAGCAGCCTATAAAAAGGCTTTTGGCAAGGTGAGCAAATGACATTATTATCTAGTGTCAAACAAGGAATAATTAGTTTGTTGAATCTAAATTATGTAAAAATGTCTTTTCACTTTAAGTACATCTTCTTCTGAAAATGATAACACAATAAAAATGCTGTTCAAAGTTAAGACAAAAGGTATTTAAACATGATTGTTGTTCCATTCAATTGCTTAGAAGCACTGCTGTGCATCAATAGCAGTACATCAAGATTATTCATTTTGAACTGTTGTTTTGCACACATCCTCTTATTGATGTTGATATAATTCAGTGCTGTCATGAAAGTCTAAAACAATGATAAAATGCTAATGAGTTTCACATCTTCAGTTTAATGGGCAATATATTTTCTTTTGCCTCTTGGCTCATGTTTTCAGGATCTAAGGAAAGACTTACGGTCAGAGCTGGGAGGGAAGTTAGAGGATCTCATCGTGGCCCTCATGTATCCATCCATATTATATGATGCACATGAACTCCATAAAGCCATCAAGGTAACATCAAACATTTCCATCGTCTATACAATTAAAAACTAGAAAAAGAATGAATAAAAAACACATTGTTATGAAAATGCTTTTCCATTATGATAAACTTGAGCGTATCTCATTTTAGATTGGTTATCTTTTTAATTTTTAATTTTCTTACAGGGAGTGGGTACAGAGGATGAAGTTTTAATCGAGATCCTGGCATCCAGGACATGTGATGAGATAAAAGATATTGCCAAAGCTTATAAGAAAGGTAACATTCATCATGCAGGCACAGGGTACGGCTGACATGAAAATGTCCCACTATTGTAAGGTTGATGCATGATCGTGTCTATTTATATTTACTTTGAACACTCCAAATAATACATTTCAAATGGTAAGGGTCAATTTTTTTTGTAAAACTGTGGGTTTCCCTTCTGCAAAGATGCCTTACTGATTGTATTGCAAACAAACAGGCCATATGGAGCTCAAGTCTCTAGAAGGCATCACTGTTACAACTGATCCCTTCCCATCAAACTAATCCAATGGGACCAATAAGCAGCAATTGTCGAGATAAGTGTAAACTGTCAATAGATCCCGTCTCATGTGTCTTGACCTAGAATATGGAAGCAAGCTGGAAAAAGACATCATGGGTGATACGTCAGGACATTACCAGAGGTTGTTGGTGATCCTTGCACAGGTAAAGAAATGGCTATCAGTTTAAAAAGAAATCAAAAATAAAGGAGAGCCAAAAGAAATTTATAATCAGAAATATATATATATATATATAGAGAGAGAGAGAGAGAGAGAGCACAAAAAAAGAGTATATAAAAAAGTAGAATGAAGTATATAATAGATTTTGTGCAGCACATTTAAAATAAATAATCAAATGAGGTCAAAAAATCTAATAAAGTATTTAGTACTTTTAATTTGTAAAATATTTAATTAACTGGATTATCAAAAATGTACGTGTGAGACATTGACACATATATTAACCATTCCTAGTATAATTTCCAGCAAAAATAACTATTTTCATGATATATCTATCAATACTAAATTACCAGTATATAAAATTTCTCATACTGTGATATACAATTTCAGTCAATGTGTTGATTAGGGCAAGAGATGGGAGAGGATACTAAAAAAGGTAGAGAGATGAAACAGAGCAGCTTCCTCTTGGAATGATAACATGAGCACCAGTGAAGTCATCCTTAAAGTGATTAAAACAGCTCTTGAGTTAAATGTTGTTGAGAAGATTAAATGGTTCTCAGGGGTAAAGTGTGGGTAATTCAATATTGGAGCTTACCAGGTTAGGAAAAATTCCATGCCCCGTCTCAGTATATTTGCGGTGATGGAGGAGGGCTGATGTTTCCGTGACGTCCTCTGACCTTGGTTATGTTTCTGTTCCTATACTCAGGGAAACAGGGAGGAGGGAGTGGATGAGAGCAGAGTGGAGAAAGATGCAAAGGTAAAGTTCATAGTCATGAGTGAATATAGTATTATGAATTTCTTAAAAAGACAGTTTACCCTTAAAATAAAACATTTACTCCTCACAAAAATGTCTATGAACAGTTAAAACATTAATGTTAAAATAAAATACCTTCTTTTGTGTTCCTCAAAAGAAAGAGTGTAATTTTCATTTTGTGTGATTTTTGTCACTTGCGCACCCTCATATTTTAAATATATTTTTTTTCCTGTGAAATACTAAAGGAGACGTTAGGTAGAATATCAAAGCATATATTTTCCATGTAAAGTGGATGGTGAAGTATGCTGTGAAGCTCCAAAAAAGACAAAAAGCCCATCATAAAATAGTCTATGACTGATTCACTTTATTACAAGTCTTCTAAAACAATATGATTTGTTTGAGCTTTTATGGTGCTATCGTCTCCTTTCGGGAGCTTGGTAGTGTACTGTAAATCGCTATCCACTTTTATTATACTCAACACAGATGCTTGGACATTGTGCTTAATATCTCCTTTTGTGTTTCACAACTTAAATTGCAAGGGATTTGAATCCATTGTTATAAATTGCACCCAGCTGTATTTGATTAATCATTAGAGTTGCGAATGTATGTTGATGTAAACATGGAAAATACGTAACTGGATCCTCAGGTTTAAGTTGCGAACCTTAGAAGTGTTTGTTCATTGATCGTGTTTCAGGAGCTGTTTGCGGCCGGAGAGGAGAAATTCGGTACGGACGAGGAAAAGTTCATCAACATACTCGGCAACAGAAGCGCCGAACACCTGAGAAAAGGTGCACGCTTGTGTGTTCAAAGCCTTTTGATGCGTTCAGAACTGCCTTGAAGGGCCATCCTAATGGCTTCTGTGTCCCTGTTTCAGTGTTTGATGCCTACAAAAAGATTGCCGGCTGTGACATTGAAGAGAGCATAAAAGATGAGTGCACTGGGAACCTGGAAGCACTGCTGCTGGCTGTGGGTACGAAAATCCCTGTTGTGTGGCTAAATGTAAATTTGCTATTTGGATGGACTGAACCATCACTCTATGATGAAACTTAAAAGAATAGTTCATGCAAAGTTCGGTCTGGTAAAATAGATTCAATTGCTTGAATAAAAATGTGCACTAAGAAGATCACAAGATCCAAGAAAATGCAAAGAAAAGTAACACTCACCATGTCATTCCAGGACCTTATGCTGTTATTTTTTCTGTGGAATAAATTTTTAGAGAATTTTTACTTCAAGATCAGTTCAATTTTCATCAACCATGGTCTAATAATAAATTTTAAAAAACAAAAAGGCAAAGAAAAAAACAAAACAAAAAACACTCCAAATATCAAGTCTTCTGAAGCCAATTTTTGTGAGGAATGAACTGAAATTTGTCTCTTTTTTTCCTGACAATATTGCTTTTGAAGATAATCTGTGAAAAATAACCTGAATGTCAGTCTGTTCCACACATAAAGGTGCTTTTATGATATTTATGATCACTGTTGATATTATATAACTTTAATAATAGCATACAGGTTAAGAACAACATGAGGTTGAGTAAATAATGACACTGGAGTGTGACTTGTCCCTTTAACTGAAATGTAAATCTTATGTTTCTCTCTCTCCCCCCTTTAGTTAAGTGTGCAAAAAGTGTGCCTGCTTATTTTGCCGAATCCATTCGAGAGTCTATGCGGGTATGAAGGCTTATTTCCATGAAATTCTCATCTGTTTTTTTCCTCCTCTGATCATGAATTGGATCATTTGCTGCTCATTTTGGATTATCAATTGCTGACACTCCAAGTGGAAAAATAAAAACAACTCGTGGCCTGATTATTAAATTAATGTGTTGGTCTGAATGATAATAAAACAACTGATTTCACAGATTATTGGTTTGTTTATTTACAGCGTGCTGGCACTGATGATAAGTCTCTCATAAGGATAATGGTGTCCAGAAGTGAGCGGGATATGCTGGACATCAGAGCGATATACAAGAAGAAGTTTGGAGAATCACTCTACAGCACTATACAGGCAAGTTATGCAAACACACACTTTGTCACAAACACAAATAAATCTTAACATTGCTTTTACCCTTATTTTTAGGAGGACACTGAAGGAGATTACCAGAAGGCCCTGCACTACCTGTGTGGTGGTAATGATTAGAAAAAACATTTGTGCTAATTATTTACATCAGTTTAAGTCCATATATGATCTTCAGGTTTCTTTTGCTCATTTTTTCATTTGTGTTTATTTTGACATCTTTTATGTTTTATGATTTGAGAGTAAGTAGTTTCAGTGTTGGAGAATAGGAGGGTAGTGTAATGGTTTTGGTGTGATGTTTGTGTACTGATTCTCTAACAGAACTTAATGGTTTCAGAAAGGTTAATTAATTGTTTTGGTTGGTGTATTGTTTCAAAATTGTGTTAAGACTTGAAAATAAAATGTTATTACGGACCATATTGATGTTTTGTAAATTCATATGCAGTTCCTCGTTTTGTTTCTGTTGACCAAAATAATACTTTTTCCACTAGATGGCAGTATTGCTCTAACAAATAGTTCATATTCTCCCTCAGCATATTTTTTTGACCCATCAAGTGCAGTTTTTCTTGAGATGATTTCCTCCTGTATTAATATTATCATTCTAAAATATTTTTCTGCTAAAGTTAAACTTACAATAGCTTAAGTCACACAAATGAAAATTACTGAAGGGATAAGCAAGGGAGTTAACAAGATAAATGGCCCTTCCCTGAGAACACGCAAACACACACACCTTGTGAGGACTCTCCATAGGCGTAATGGTTTTTCTACTGTACAGACCGTATTTTCTTTTGCCCTACACCTAAACCTACCCCTCACAGGAAACTTTCTGCATTTTTACTTTCTCAAAAAAACTAATTTATATATGATTTATAAGCTTTTGTACCCATGGGGACCTCAATTTAGGTCCCCACCGTCACACGAGTCCCCATGAGTCTGTGTGTAGTCAGGTTTAAGTCCCCACCAGGATATATAAACATGTACACACACACACAACACAAACAAGTAACTTTTATTTCATAATCTCAACACAAAGTATGACATATTTGTTACTGTGGTTTCATATCAAGACATCCACATTTTTTATTTCACTAAAATTTTCCACTACTTATTTTGTAGAGTGTTTGGGAAATTTAATAAGTAATTTTCACCTAACCCAGCGGGCAACTTGTTATAAATTTGACATCAAATATTAGTCAAGACTTTGTAACATCATTTTAAATTCAGTTTCTGCGGCAATTTATTCCCCCACTGAAACTGGTTTTGATGTATATGTAGGTATGTGTTTGACATTCAGTTTACATCAAATCAGCATCATGTCAAGGTTTTGACGTCATTTTGATTTGCATATTTGACCTGGTTTTTTTATGTCAATTCTTTTCAGCGTCAATGGCCCACTGGGAAATCTAATCTTTTACTTCATACATTACCACTGACATATCATGTGGGATCAAAGGGTTTGCCTCAGATATTTTTCTTCAGCAAGACTGAAACCATACATAACCTGATAAATGCATTCCTGCGGTATTCAAAGAAGATGTATTTATATTAGTTTAGGTGACTGTTATTTTACTTGTACAGTATAGGCCTACAGCTGAATATTAAATTTCTTAACTCAGTATGAGCTACAAAGATGTTGAGACTCTTATAAGATCGCATTCTTATATATGTGTGCCATGTGGAATGTGTGGATACAAGCTCTAAATCGCTTTACTAAATCCCAAAGCTGGCACTTTCAGCACAAAGCCCCTAATTCCAGGATGGAATTTATTAAGTTCATTATTTTAGCCAATCAGTATTCAGAATGTCAGGGTGTGAGATCAGGCCACCTCAGGCCATGTTCACGAAACCACACCCTACAGGACCCACCAGGAAAAGATCCCCTTGAGAGGTTACATGAGAGCAGTGTTTGAATTAATCTCAGTGGGAGAAGAAAGCGCTTGGCATCCTACACTTAAGTAAGCACCACACCTTCATTAATAGATGAAAAGAGCAAAGAACTGAAATCTAAGCAATTATTTTATTCTTAAATGTCACGCAACAAGTATTTATATGGGAATACAGGCAAACTAATTCTTCATGTGAATACCTGTTTGGGCGCATTTGTACTCCACTAGATGTTCCCTCTGCTGTTCTGTTTAGTAAACACATTTTACTCAATGTCCAAGGGTGTGTGTGCAAATTTGTGAATTTCTACCATTATCTGTATTAAAACTGTCTTATTTCTTGAGTTATCTTTCTTGCAAGTTAGAAGTCCAGAAATGTTTCAGTTGATTTTCTTTAAATGACAGATTGAAAACATCAGCAAACTGCAATAATGGATTCTGAACGTGTTCATAATTTTGGTGGGAATCTTGTTTTTGGAAAGGAGAGGCCACAACATGTGTGAATGTGTTTAATGTCATAATCACAGGCTGGTATGGCAACCAAAAACCCACAAGAGGCTAAAATCAGTTTTGTGTACTTGAATGTTTGGTTCATGGCTGACCACTTGTATTGTAGAGAGAGCCGCTTCCTGAAATATGTTTATATGTGAAGCTTCAAAACAGTAATTTATTGCTTTCATAGAACAATTCAGAGGGTTCGTTTGTAAGAAAGAGTAAAACTGTAAAAGCAAACATAACAAAATGAATTACAATAACAGTAATTATGCCAAACAATCATAAAAAATAGCTAACAATAATATTAAGCCTAATTAAGGCTTTTAATGTTCATGTTGTTTTGACATCTCTCCCGCTCTGAACTTTGTTAACATGGGCTCTATACTGCATTTGTTCACCCATTGGAACTTGCAGAATAACCATTTCCAAGAATTCTTGTAATGACTAGTAGGAAAGAAGCACATGGCTCGAGCTGGAATGCAATGATCACTGTTGGAGTAATTAATCTGGGTTTAAACCACTAAAGTCATTCAGTGTTTCTACTTATAAATACGTGCAAGAACAAACAGCCACTCTTCACCTGAGATAAAGCTACAAGTCATGCAGAGATGCAGTTGAATTAATTTTTTATATGAATTTTAAATGTTCATTAATTAGTTTTAGTTTATTAAATTTTTTTATGTTAGTTAATTTTTTATTTTCAGTTATCATTTATTTTATTTCAATTTTATTTAAAGTTTTTGGTTAACAATAATAACCCTACTTTGCACACACACACACACACACACACACACACACAACTCTTCACCTGAGATAAAGCTACAAGTCATGCAGAGATGCAGTTGAATTAATTTTTTATATGAATTTTAAATGTTCATTAATTAGTTTTAGTTTATTAAATTTTTTTATGTTAGTTAATTTTTTATTTTCAGTTATCATTTATTTTATTTCAATTTTATTTAAAGTTTTTGGTTAACAATAATAACCCTACTTTGCACACACACACACACACACACACACACACACACACACACACACACACACACACACACACACACACACACTTACATACCTCCATCAATAGGATTAGGTTTGAGATCTATCTGGGTCAAAGTAATAGGAGCAAAGTATTAAGTTCTACACTTGCCAGTTTCCATGCTTGGAACAACCTTTGCAAACCGCCATGAACATTCATATTCAAGTGAGGATAAGAGATAGGCTAATAGAGAAAATAAAATAAAACAACTCCAGAGAGTTCACTCAGTACGATTACAAACACCAATATCCATTCAACCATGTCTCTAGACACCAAACATACAAACACACATTTACTTTTTACTGTCACAGTGGGGACTTTATTGAATTTTGATATTTCAAACAAACGTTTACACATCTTTGTTCATTATTTGACAAGACATTATTTAGTATGTTTCTTTAGACATTTTATCTTGTGGAGCTCACTGGTTTCTCCGCACAGGTGATCTCAGGTTTTATTTTCTTGCGCAGACAGTTTCAGAAGAACTACTGATTTTTTCTCTCTCCAATTTTTGTCACCATATTACTTTCATATTATGCAAACCAAAATGTAAATACACGGTGTCATATTTTGGTATGAACCTCCAGCTTCTGAATTAATGTCTTTTTTGTGTGGATATTGGCCATATTTAAGTAAAGTTCATTTAAAGTGCTAATAATGAATCACAAAATAGGAAAAAAGTGTAAGTAGTGCAAGAAGTTAATTTAATTCAGAAGTTAATATAATATAAAATTGCCTTGAAAAAGTCTTTTCAAAGTCAATCACGAGCATTCATCATTCTCAAGCATCAAGAAGAGGAATGTACACAGTGAAGACCAGGCGCTGCTGCAGTATTCTTCGGCCACTCTCAGCCTCTCGATCCGGTCAGGACAGTGATTATTCCCCGCGGTTGTCGGTAACGGGACTCTGGAGGAGGGCCGCGTGTCCTTCAGTCTGAAGTGCGCTTCCGTGGGCGCTCTCCGGCACATACCGGCTTTGACCATCGCCGTAGAGTCGCGACACAATCTTCTCTGCTTTTTCAGAGAACGGGAGATCTGTTTCCAGTAGGCTTTGGTATTGGATGCGAATTGTTGACATGCTGTGGGCTTCGCTACATATTCGCAGCCGAAAGTCTTTGCCCCAGTTTTACACGTGACTCCCAATACAAACACATCATCCCCGCGCGCCGCGCGCCACGAGCACCGCGCTCCGTCCTTCAGCGAGAACCTTCCTTTCAGGCCACTTGCATTCTGCTGACCCCTTCTCTTCCCCTTCCCATCTGTGTGCGCTCTCCTCCCTCTGTCTCTCAGGCTGTTCACCTGTGCGAACTGCTGCACGATACAGGCGAAGGTCAGAACGAGAGCAATGTCTGTCACGCATTTCATGTCCTCACCGGAATTACTGTCAAACAACTGCAGGAAAAACTGGACGTGACATTTGTGGTCACAAATGGCTTTACCGAAAACAATACAAGAGAGCTGTGAAATCTTTGGTTTCGCACCTAAAGTTCGTGACTGCCATTTATAGAGCATCTCGCGCACGCACCTCCCTCAGGCACACTCTTGCACGCGTCTTGTTCTGGGATATTAGTCATTTGGCAAGCGATGACTTTTGATGGCATGTCTAGGTTTATTTATCATTCGTAAGCGATCAGCATAGTACAAAAGAAACTCCATAAAATGGTAGCTTTCATGTGAATGTTCTGCCAAACTGTTACAACTTAAGGACTGTTCATAATAACTACAATACACGTAAAGTGCCGACCCAAGATTCATTTCGGCGAATCGGTTCTTTTGAACAGTCGGACTCGGTCGGAGAACAGGAAATACGACAATGGGTAAATGCTACAATAATTCAACAATGACCAAATATACAAGACTGAACAGCCTGCAACAGCGAATAATGCAGCTGTATTTACAAAAATGAAAATTAATAACCTACCATGCACTAATGAAACGGTTCTCTTCTCCGCCATGGCGACAGGTTATTTAGTCATCTGCCGAACTCGGGCGATTACTAGGCTATACATGCTGTCATACTCTGTTAGGTGTCAAAAATATATCCAATGATCTCAGTCATAACTACAATTAATGTTAAGTTAATGTGCAACTTCCAAGTTGTCGACAACTCGTAGGCTATTTGCGACCATTTAAATAGAACATGAAAGTTATATTATCAGCTCACTCTGTTCTCGGATCAACATGAATCGGGCATGCTCGGTAAAGACGGTTCTCGATTCGAGTCATGAGTTGTTGACTCGAGAATCGTTCAGACCGATGAACTGTTTCAACTGATCGAAAAGATCCGACTCAAAAGAACAATTAACGAATCAAACACTATTTACAATTAGCAACAGACAGCATCTTGTTACTGAAACTATAGGCCTATATGTATTTTATTTCACTCTCACATGATAAAATTATCTGTATGTGAATAGCCTAAATTTTGTACAAACATTGTATAATAGGCATATGTAAATTTAGCAAACATATAAACCGCTCCCTGCCCTACTGTAACAACCTTTCTATGAATTAAACTTTTTAAACAGTAATAAAATAGCCTACATAGCATAACATATTTTGTATGAACAACTGAATACAGTATTTTGGTGGACTATGGTTACCATAAAATTTTGTATGGTAAATGCCCTCAGACCTGCATTTGAAAGACGTTTCTCAGATACGAAGTATTTTCTAACACAATAGCGCCCTCTACTTTCACACTCATGCAAATCACTCTCACACAAAAAGAAATGGTAAAGAACCAACATTTATTCAGAACAAACACAAAACATTTATACATTTGAGTATCACCTACTTCACTATAAAATGTAGTAGACACAGAGATATATCTAATGTAGGCTACATTACACATTTTTCAAATTGATCTATTACAGTCTGAAGTGACCTGTGGCTCCACAGCTTTCAGAAATGCTGACCCATAATTGGTTAGCACTCATAAATATATAACATAGCAAGATTAATACACCTATAGTATTCAGTACACATGAAGTTCCTCATCATATAGTTTACAGTTGGAGAACAAAACATGCCAGCATTATGCTCAACATCTAAATTCATTGATGACTAGCAGTGTAATCTTGTCAATTCTGATAACATTAGAGTCTGTACATTTACAATACATAAGAATATATTGATGGTGTTCCCAAAGTCTTACCAGTCGTAACACACACCTCCATTTCTCTCCGTCAGTCCAAAACCTACATGCTGTTAGCAGAGGCGGACAGTAACTAAGTACATTTACTTGAGTATTGTACTTAAGTACACTTTTTGAGTATCTGTACTTTACTTGAGTATTATTTTTTCTGGGAACTTATGACTTTAACCTGACTACATTTGAAAGACAAATATTGTACTTTTCACTCCACTACATTTCTATCAAGATCCTCGAAGTAGAAAGTCGTTACTATGTAGCAGCTTTGAAAGTCAGTGGGTGATTTTTTTCTTCTCTAAAACGTGACTTTCTTTTTTTCAGACAGTTTATCAGTAATCACTCTTGTAGGGCTACATGAAGTGATTTCCCAGCATTTTTTGAACACTGACCAGCTGCAAATGTGATTTATTTATTTATTTACAACAATTCAATAATAAGAAGTTAATATTGTGGTATATATTAGACACAATATTGTCTGATTTTGCTAAATTGTGTATGTGAAAATATTACCTATAAAGCCACAGAAGAACTATTGTGCGTCTCCTAATAAAACACAAAAGGTGCACAGACTGTTCGGTGTGTGACATCAAAGTACCACAAGAGTGATTAGACAGCATTTTTATTATTTTTGTTTTGATGTCAAATAAGCCTTGCTGTTTTGCTTTTTTGTTAAAGCAGTGTTGCTGTTGTAAAGTTGTACATCTACAGTTGTGTTGCTGGGTTTTAAAGCAGGTTTGATTTT